>NW_027438495.1:0-79880 GCF_000715075.1 Nicotiana tabacum
TTGTAAGGAAAATTCTCAGTGTTCTACCTGGTTCTTGGGAGAGTAAGGTAAATGCCATCACTGAATCTAAAGATCTACAAACTCTAACCATGGATGAGCTGATTGGTAATCTGAAGACATACGAAATGAAAAGGAAGAAAGATAGTGAAAGGAGAGAGCCAAAGAAGGAAAAGAACCTGATACTCAAGGATGAAAATAGTGACTCAAGTGAAGAAGATAGTGATATGGCCTATCTTACTAAAAGATTTCAAAAGATGGTTCGAAGGAATGGTGGTATACCAAAGAGGGACAGTTCAAGTAAGGCAAGGAACAATGATCTCTGTCACATGTGTGGAAAGTCAGGGCATTTCATCAAAGACTGTCCACTTCTGAAATTGAAGCAATGCAAACAAAACCCTGACAAAGCAGCAAAAAGGAACCCGGTTCCAGACAAACGATTCAGTCGAAAAAGTGCAACTAACAATATTGTGAAGCAGGCTCTTGCTGCTTGGGGAGACTCCTCCAGTGAATCAGAAAGGGAACCAAATGCAGAAAACAACTCTATGATGGTAGTGGAAACTGAAGCAACAAAATATGACTCACTGTTCGCGCTGATGAGGTAAATTTCAGGGATGTTCAGAGAAATCAGAAATCCTACTCTTCTAAGAAGTTAAGATCATTAGCAAATGTTCTAATTGATGCATATTATAGCCTTGATAATGATAAGGAGATCCTGACCATATAACTAGAAGAAACCGAACAATCTAGCGATGATCTGGTGGTTTGTGTAGTGGATCTAAATGAGACCATAGCTAATCTTGAGAAAGAAAAGAAAGTTTTGAAAGAAAAAATAAATAGTGTAGAAAATAAGAGAGATGACCTGATGGTAGTGGTTGTTGATTTGAAGGAAACCATAGAAGGTCTTAGCAATGAGAAACACACTCTAGAAGAGAAAATTACAGCTACTGCACAAGAGAGGGATTACTTTTTGGTGATAATCACTGACCTAGAGAAAATCATTGAGGGACTCAATTCAGAACATAGGACTGTGAGTCTTGGGAAAGGGAAGGAAGTATCTAGTGAGACACACATCAAGCTTGAGAAGGAATTAAATGATGTGAAAACTAGTCTATGTGGTGAACTTGAGAAAAATAGGCAACTTCAAGCTGAATTGGAGAAAGTAAAAATTGATCTTGAGAAATCTCTAAAGTGGACCTGGTCCTCAGATGCTGTCACTGCCATGTACTTCAACAATAGTTGAAACAGGCAGGGAATCAGGTTCTAAAAGGAGAAAACTCCCTACAACCCTCACATCAAGTACGTCACTGTTCCTGATAACTGGTTGTGTACCCACTGTGGGAACAATAGGCACTTCAAAGAAAACTGCCAGGCTAGGGTTCAATCTGTTCAGAAAAACAAAGTGTTTACTGAAAAAGTGACTACTAAAGAAGGACCAGGTACCGCTCGCAAGAAATGAATATTGCCTGCATGGACTGGAAAAGCCCTCATCTATCCCTTTTCTCATAACAAGGGACCCAAACTAGTTTGGGTTCCTAAATCTAACCCATGATTTATACGTCCAAGGAACAGTGAGAAGAAGTGGACTGCAATGGTTCATGAACAATGGAGGCTAAAAACACATGACTAGAAACACCATGGACTGTCTCTAACTGAAAGCCCTGCAAAAAGGGAATGTATCCTGTATATATAAAAAAAGGAAGGGGGGGGGGAGGTACATTCTCAGTGTTGAAAGATGGAAAGTCTATGTCACACTCAATGAGAACGTGTGCCATGTGAGCTGCCTGAAGCACAGTCTCTTAAGTGTGTCTCAAATCTGTGATAAAGGGAGCAAAGTAGAGTTCTTATCAAAAATGCGCACGTTACCAATTTGGTAACTAGTGAAGTGGCCGTAGTCGCCAAAAGAACAAGAACATCTACTTCGCTGACCTTAAATCCCTACAAACTGGGGATATGAGTTGCTTAAAGGCTGTTGACAATGATGCAAAACCTTGGCATAAAGGATTGGAACACTCAAGGCTCTCACTTCTGAATGAACTGATTCAGAAGAACCTGGTTCGTGGGCTGCCAAATTTAAGATCCACCTGGACGTTGCTTGTTAGAGCAAAGGAAGAGACTTTTGAAGTATGTGCGACACTTGTCAGGAAGATCTAAGTGGAGACGGGACTGAAGGAAGCACGTATCAGATCTGACCATAGGATAGAATATATCAATGCCAAGATTTGATGAGTCTTGTAATGGAAATGAGATCACTCACAACTTCTTAGCACCAAGGACTCCACAGCTAAATGGTGTTGTTGAAAAAAAGGTCAAAACTCTAGAAAACATGGAATGGATGATGCTCATTGACAAGGGAATCACCAAAAATTTCTTGGAAGAAGCAATAAATGAGGCTTGCTACTTGGTGAACAGGTGTATAATCAGGTCCCTCCTAAACAAAACCTCTATTGAGTTGCTCAATGAAAGAAAACCAAAGATAACTCATCTTAGAAACTTTGGGTGCAAATAATATTTTCTCAACAATGGGAAGGACCAGCTCGGGAAGGTTGATATGATGAGTTAGATGAAGGAGATAGGTGAAGATAATTCAACATCCTCTTTCACTTCTCACAAGGAACTTGGTACTTCTTTTACTACCATTGAAGCTGAAGAAACTATTGGAGATGCAGTGCAAGGTATTCCACAAGTAGCAGAATAAGGAGTGCAGGGAAATCCACTTAATTTACCCAGTTTTTCCACTAATCAAACTTCAGTCCCCACTTGAAAACACAAAAGCTCCCATTTACTTGATAACACAATCACTCCTCTTCATTCTGGATTTAGACAAAAATCAAAATCCAAAAAAAAAAATCCCTTGCCCTTTTTGTATTTTTATTCCAGACAGAACCCAAAATCAAATCCCAAGGAATCTTACTTGAAGGCTGCCAAAAGAAATTTGAGATACCTTAAGAAAACACAGGACCTGGTCTTGTATTACCCCTCAGGTGACAGTTTTAATCTCATTAGGTATGTTGATGCTAACTATGCAGGTTATCTTGTGGATAGGAAAAACACTTCTGGAATGGTTCACTTTCCAGGATCACGTCTCATCTCTTGGGGCACAAGGAAGCAAAACTCGGTGGCTCTTTCAACAGCTGAAGCAGAATACGCAGCTGCAGCATCCTGTTGTGCTCAACTCCTATGAATTAAGCAGCAACTGGAGGATTTTAGGGTATTTACTGATGGTGTGCCTCTTCTATGTGACAATATCGGTGCACTCACCTTGGTCAAGAATCCAGTTCAAAATAAAAAAAACACATTGATGTGAGGCATCATTTTCTGAGGGACAATGTGGGGAAAGGGTTGATCTGTATAAAGTTCTGCAGCACGGAAGACCAAATTCCAGATATCTTCACCAAAGCCTTGAGTAGGGAACATTTTGAAAGAAACAAGGTGAAGCTGGGGTTATCAAAGTCTAATAGAGAACCTGATTCTCCATCAGTTGGCTATGAAAATTCACCTTCAAGTAAAGTTAGCTAAAGGGTTTTCTGGCCAAGCCTAACTCACATCGATACCGTTGCAGGTAAACACGCATGACGATCATAGAAGCTAAAGGTACAATTGTGAACTGAGAAAGAAGAGCTGTTAAAATCTTTTTAAAAAATCATTGGCGTATCAGGTTCCTGTACCACAGGTTAGTAGTAATGTGTTGTTTTGCATGCTTTCTCAAAAGAAGGGTTAACAAAATTAATTCAACTACCATATCATCCGACTTTTCAAAGTTTGCATGTCATGTCTTGTCTTTCAAATCCCTTCATCCCCTCTGCACGATAACAATTTCCCACAAACCTACCACCATTTCAGGACTGTTCAGAACCCGTTTCTCTCTCTTCTTATCATTAGCCCTTCTTCCCATAAAACTCTCTTTCTCCCTCACAGCAAGTCATTAATCTTCATCTCTTTTGTATCTCTGTGATCTTCTCTTTACTTCTCTCTCACTCTACTTACCCACCAAATACTCCTATAATGGCAATCGAACGATAGCTTCCCTCTCCCACCATTAACACCACTCCCACTTCCCTATCATTCTTAAAGTTATCTCCAAAAATTCACTCTTCCACTCTTTCCAATGCCACTGTACCCACACTTGTTTCCTCCTCACTTCCTATAGTTTTTCCTTTTCTGTCAAACCCTGTTTCCCTTCCATGTATTAAAACCCCCATGTCTCCTTATCCCTTTGACCTCGTTAAAGAACACTCAGGAGGTGTTACCTCTCAGGTGTTAGAGGTCTCTGAGGATAATCCTGCTCAGTATCTGAACTCCTCCATTTTGGACTCAGTGTCTCTTACAGAGTCACCAGAAAAGGAAGCAGTGCATAACATATTGGCTATCACTGCTGAGAGTCTGATGAATGAAGGAGCATATCTCTTGTCTGAGTATCAGGGGGAAGAAACTCCATTCTTAGGTGATGAAAGGCCTATATTGCTCTTCGAGTCTTTAACCCATGAAACTGTCCCAGGAAAACCTGATTCGTTTCCAGGTAAACCCACTCCTGAACCTCTTTATTATCCTAAGCCCTTAAAATCCTCTTCCAAGTCATTCACTATTAGGTTGAAACAGAAAGAGGGCTACGAGTCTACCTTGTAGAAAAGTAAGAGGAGTGTCAAGACAAGGAAGAAGAGGTTAATGAAACAAGGGGAATTTGTGACTGGTAGAAGTATTCCAGTGGATGAGGTTGATAAAGATGCTCTAAAGGAACTCAGTTCCTTAGTAGAACATCCTATAAAAATCCAAGTCTGTGGATGGAGCTTCCGATGAAGCTATTGAAAAACAAAGTGGAACATCTGTGATGGGTAGTAGTAAGTCTAAGAAGAGTATAGTTGAGCAAGCTATGTCTGAAGGAGCTCATGTAGGGCTTGCAAGTTGGAAAGAGAAGTTTGCTGAAGGATCTAGAAAATGAAAATGGGAAACTGTAAGGGAACCTGGTTTTCTGAAGACCATACCTAGTGACAACGGTCTTTGGCAAGAGAGATTGAGAACTCAGAAGTCTTGTGGGGGCGTACATTTTATCCGGCAATTTTAGAGATGGCTGGTATGAGGCAAATTCTAGAGATAGTGGAATTTCAGCAATGGGAGCACTTTTTTCAGGAGAACATGCCTATGGTGTATGAAGATGCGCTACAAAAGTTCTATGCATCTCTTTTTACTGTTGAGGGGGATCACATCTGTGCGTTGGTAAATGGAGTAGACATTGTACTTGACACTTCACCATTGGGGAAAGTTCTCCAAATTCTATGTGAAGGAATGTCCTCAGTCAAAGGTATCTGTGGTGCCAACTTTAGGAGAGTTATCATGAAAGAGCATGCTATTCAGTAGGGGGAACATGTGCATAAGAAGGTACTACTTCCTGAGTATCAGCTTCTCTTTGAGCTAGTTAACAAGGTGCTTTTACCTCGTTCTGAGAGGTGGTCTATTACTACAAAGTCTAATCTGGTCTTAATGGAGGCTCTTGATGAATTTGTCCCAATCAATCTGCTAGCAATCATGATAGATCATATGCAAAGGGTGGCAAACTTTAAAGGTGGGAATCATGGATTACCATATGACTTTCTCCTCACTCAAGTGTTTAAATTTTACAAGGTCCCTTTGGTAATCCCAGAGTGGGCACACGCAAGCAAACCTTCTCTAAAACCACTCTAGAAGAATGTGAGTGCGTAGAAAGGGTTGGTGGAAACATCTCGACCATTTCTCAGCTGATCAATGCTCAAAATGCTGCTTCTGAAGAGATCAGAAGGTTGAGGGCTCAGAATGCCATACTAGAAACTCAACTTAGTTAAGCAGTTAAAGGACCCGGTTCCATTAATAAAGAAGTTGCCCACCTGACAAAGGAAAATGATAAGCTTCGCGCAAAACTGCTTGAAGAGTAGTTGTCTGCAAATGCCCGACTGGACCTGGTTCTCAAAACCCTTGTTGCTTCTCTCTCATAGTCTTCCTCTTCTAGTGCCTCTTAGATACCCCCTAGTGACCAGCGTCTTCTGTTATGATGTTTGTGGCTGCTATTTCCATTTTTGTTTATCTCTTTGCTGATGGCATGCTGGATTTCACCATTACTGCTCCTGTTTTGCTAAGTCCATTGTTGATATCAATGAAACAGCTCCTCTTTTTACCTGTACAATGATGTTTTCCTTTGGCTTCTCTTTTTTGTCATGTTGTGTGCGCATATGTAGCATGATTTGGCTGTGTCAGACTTCTTTATGCTATTTTCCTGCTTGTGTATTTTTTAATGATGCCAAAAGGGGGAAAGATAGATAGTAGATAGTAGTAGTGCATGCGTTGTGATATTAGTGAGTAGTGCATGCGTTGTGATAGTAGATAGTAGTGCATGCATTGTGATATTAGTGAGTAGTATATGCACTATGATAGTAGGTGGATGTATTGTCAACGAGGGATCAAAAGCAAAAGGTCAGGGGGAACTTGTGAAAAATTGATTAAAAAACAGGGGATCTAATTAAAAGGGAATCAAAAGCAAAAGATCAGGGGGAACTTGTGAAGTTCCTGGTACCTCGTCTGGTTATTTCTATTCTAAACAAATACTATCAAAGCCTAAGTTTGTCATCATCAAAAAGGGGGAAATTGATGGGTTTTTAATGTCTTTGCCTTATGCTTCTTATATTTTGATGATCTAACAAACTTATTGTTAAGAACCAGATAGAGAACTTGACTCACTTGGTACACATCTCAAATGAACAAAGTCCAGTCTGATCTCCAGCAAATGAACTACTACAAAGAGGAACACAAGAGGGACCTAATCCCTCGGAGTTCTCTAACAGAAGTACAAGTCAATAATAGTTGCAACGCAAATGCAGAAAGTGATTGTCTGCAACAGTACACGTGACAGTGCAACAGATAGTGCGTCAGTCACTTCTCATTGGGAAGAAGCGTGTACCAAGGATTGACATCACCATTGTGATATCTTTGGCAGTATAACAACCTGGTGCAAGGCACAAGATATTCACTTGAGAATTTAGTGATATTCTCTCAAGCAGTAAAGTGTTCATCCAACATTGAAGTCACAAGTTTATCAAGAACAAGAAGACAACTCCACTAAAGGATCAGTTTCACAATGAGTCTATGTGTATCCGTAGTTGAGTTGTAATCTAGTTCTTTCTTTATTGTAACTCCTATCTTGCTTTCTTAGAAGCTGTGTTTTAGAAAACCCAAAAATCACAAGCCCTCTAAGTTTGTGTTTTGACTAGAGTTAGTCATATGTTAAAGTCTTTGTAACTAGAGAGTGACAAAGTGGCTTGTGGTAAGAGTATCACAAGTTAGTTAAGTTGAAGTCTTTGTAATAGAGTCATTACAAAGTGGCTTGTAATAGTGAGATTACAAGTTAGTGAAGTTGAAATCCTACAAGTGTAGATCATAGTTTTTGTCCCCTTGAGTGGAATTTTTCCACGTAAAAAATCCCGTGTCTCTTTTACTTACTACTTCATAAGTATTCTCAGTATAAACTCATAAAGGATCAGGTGCTCTATAGTTTGGTGGACTTATATAAGCTATCATAAAATTTAATTTTTTTAAATTAAATTTCAACAGAAACTAATTATTACCTAATCCAACTAACTTTGTCCTAAATTGCCAAGTGACTTATTGTGAGGCTGCCACTTGACTAAATGTTGAGGCTTTTTCCTCTCCTTTTAATAATATATAGATATAGATTTTTATTTTTATTTTATTCTATTATTATCAATAATATTTTCTAAATAATTAAACTTTGTATTTTTAAAAGAAAAACAAACTTATTAAAAAAACAAAGAAATTTTGAATTGGTAGGTTTTTATTTTTTTTATTTTAAAATAATTTAAACACTCCAACTTGAAACTACTCTCCAATTTGAATGGACAATTTTTTTTGATTTTTGTTTTTTATTATAAAATATTTTATTTTATTATTTTATAGATATTTAATTTCAAAACTAATAACCAATAACTAATCCATGTGGTTTTTCTAGGCTGCCACTTGTCTTAAGGAGAGAGATTTTTCATTTTCTTTTAATAATATATAGACTAGCATAAGAACCCGCACAATGCGCAACCAGTATTAAAATAAACTAAGCATAGAAAACTATTTTCTTATTTGTTTGAGTATATTAATTCCAATTATTTCGCTAAAATTACAACAATCATTTTGCTTCTATATACGGTGTATCAATATATTTAATAACATCTTAAATTATCTTTCTTCCCTCATTAAAAATATTATATTTATTGGCATGTTCCTAATAATGACAAACCTTAAAATATTTAAATATTTCAAAAATAATTAATTTGACAAAATCTAATTAATAGATATTGCCTAATATGGTTATTTGTGACGACCCAAAATCTCACCAAGTCGTGATAGGACCTAGTCCAACCCGCTAGGTAAGCCCAACAATATAATACAACTCAAATGAAAGTCCATCAATAATTATAAATAAGAAGGTAAAAATTCATAATATATCCCAAGGATTGGTAGTACAAGTCATGAGCCATTAATATTTAGATTTACAAAGTTGGAATGAAGAATAAATACAACATCTTTTTAAAGGTACATAAACAAAAATGAAGTTCTAAACTTACTATGAATAAGAGGGTGCTTGAATATGAAACACTAGTACGTTGTCAAGGCTAAGCTTCTTCTTCCACAACTATTATGAGTACAACCGACCCCATATACTCAGTAAATATCTTGATTAACCTCGGTGAAGTAGTTACGAGGTTTTAAGTCAAAAAGATACTCACTTTGAATAACTTGTGCAACTCAATAACATATACAATACATAGAAGTGTCCAGAAAAGACAGTCAGAGAATAACGTATATCAATATTAAAGGTACACAACTGGGCTAGGGGCGATAAACAAGCTCTGTCAATTAAACAAATCATGCAAATACAACTTGCACTAACTCTACACACAAAGAGACATGCACCAAGTAGTGTGTGCGCTCAAATACTCATACATGAATGTCAGTCTGTACATAACAATGACCCAATTCCGTATCACTTTTAAAATACCAGGTTTATGAGTCTAACATTTTAATGTATGATGATAACTCTCTTTTTTCATCAATCCGACACTCTCCAAGTGTCCAACAACTCACTAATAAATTTCGTACATATGTAAAATACATCAACTAGCATATGTAAAGGACATGCTATAATGACCCGACCAGTCGTTTTGAGAATTTAAATTCCGTTCAGTGGCATAAGATCTTGAGTAGCTTCGTATTATGTGTACTGACTTACGTGTATGGTCGAATTCAGTTATCGGATGATTCGGAGTCAAATTGAAAGAAAGATTTCAGTTTTGGAAGCTTAAGTGGTAAGAATTGACCAGAATTTGACTTTTGTGTAAAAGGCTCCAGAATGAGCTTTGGATGATGTCAACAGCTTTGTATGGTATTTTGGACTTAGGCGCGCGTCCGGATTTGGAATAGGAGGTGTGTAGGGTAATTTAAGGCATTTCGGCGGAAGTTGGAAAAGTTAAAGTTTGGAGGATTGGGAAGTTTGACCGATAGTTCACTTTTGTGATATTGGGATTGGATTGCAATTCTGAGACTTGAAACAACTCTGTCATGTCATTTGGGATTTGTCTGCAAAATTTGGCATCGTTCCGGGTTGATTTGATACGTTGCGGCACGAGTTTTAGAAGTTGGAAGATTTGAAAGTTCATAAGTTCGATTCTTGTTGTGATTCGTAGTTTCGGCATTATTTGATGTGATTTGAGACCTCGAGAGAGTCCGTGTTAGGTTATGGAACTTGTTGGTGTGTTTAGATGGGGTCCTGGGGGCCTCGGGTGTGTTTCGGATGGGCTACGGGCCAATTTCTTCAAATTTTGGATTGCTGGTTTCTGGTATTTGATGTTCTCTTTCGCGATCGCGTAGTTCCAGCCGCGATCACGTAGTGTTCTGTTGATCTGCCCCATTTTTCTTCATCGCGTTCACATAGTATGATTTGTGATCGCGGACTTGTGAAATCTTCTGCACTGCGTTCGCGTATTAGTAGCCTTGCTTCCTCACTCTGTTCTTCGCGTTCGTATCTTTGGGCACGCGATCGCATAAGTCTAGCTTACTGTTATTCGCATTCATATCTCTTCTTTCGCGTTCACATAGGGTCGTTCTGGGCAGCCTTTTTTTCCTTCTTCGCAATCGCGATGCATAGTTACCTGAGCAGGCAGAATATATTTCCCAAATTGAGGGTTAGGCCATTTTTATCATATTTTGACTTGTAGAGCTCGATTTTGAGCGATTCTTTGTGGGTTTTTCAAGTAAATCGATTGGGTAAGTGTTCTTCACCTAGAATTTATTATATTCCATGATTTTATCTTTATTTTTGTCATTTAATTTGTCTTTTGAGTTGAGGAAAATGGTGGTTTTTGAAGAAAATTTTCAAAATGAAAAAAATCATGATTTGAAGGGCGAAATGGTATCGGAATTTGATAATTTTAGTATGGTTGAACTCGTATCGGAATGGGTGTTCGGGTTTGTGAAATTTGTTGGGTTCCGAGGTCGGTCCTAGGGGCCGACTTTTGGGTTGATTTTGAGATCTTGTTAAAGATTGAGACTTTATGATCCGGAATAGTTTCTTATCAGTGTTATTTGTGCTTGAAGTTCTTTTGGTTAGATTTGAGTTGTCCGGAGGTCTTTTCACCCACTAAAGGAAAAGTTCAGTTTAGGGTTTAAAACCCTAATGCTGACTAAATGGAAAGAGTTCAGTTTAGGGTTTAAAACCCTAATGCTGACTGAAAGGAAAAAGTTCAGTTTAGGGTTTAAAACCCTAATGTTGACTAAATGGAAAGAGTTCAGTTTAGTGTTTAAAACCCTAATGCTGACTGAAAGGAAAGAGTTCAGTTTAGGGTTTAAAACCTTAATGCTGACTGGATGGAAAAAGTTCAGTTTAGGGTTTAAAACCCTAATGCTGACTAAAGGAAAAGTTCAGTTTAGGGTTTAAAACCCTAATGCTGACTGAAAGGAAAAAGTTCAGTTTAGGGTTTAAAACCCTAATGCTGACTGGATGGAAAAAGTTCAGTTTAGGGTTTAAAACCCTAATGCTGACTAAAGGAAAAGTTCAGTTTAGAGTTTAAAACCCTAATGCTGACTAAATGGAAAGAGTTCAGTTTATGGTTTAAAACCCTAATGTTGACTGAAAGGAAAAAGTTCAGTTTAGGGTTTAAAACCCTAATACTGACTAGATGGAAAAAGTTCAGTTTATGGTTTAAAACCCTAATGCTGACTAAAGGAGAAGTTCAGTTTAGGGTTTAAAACCCTAATGCTGACTAAATGGAATGAGTTCAGTTTAGGGTTTAAAACCCTAATGCTGACTAAATGGAAAAGTTCAGTTTAGGGTTTAAAACCCTAATGCTGACTGAAAGGAAAAAGTTCAGTTTAGGGTTTAAAACCCTAATGCTGACTGAAAGGAAAAAGTTCAGTTTAGTGTTTAAAACCCTAATGCTGACTGGATGGAAAAAGTTCAGTTTAGGGTTTAAAACCCTAATGCTGACTAAAGGAAAAGTTCAGTTTAGGGTTTAATACCCTAATGCTGACTAAATGGAAAGAGTTCAGTTTAGGGTTTAAAACCCTAATGCTGACTAAAAAGAAAAAGTTCAGTTTAGGGTTTAAAACCCTAATGCTGACTGGATGGAAAAAGTTCAGTTTAGGGTTTAAAACCCTAATGCTGACTAAAGGAAAAGTTCAGTTTAGGGTTTAAAAACCTAATGCTGACTAAATGGAAAGAGTTCAGTTTAGGGTTTAAAACCCTAATGCTGACTGAATGGAAAAGTTCAATTTAGGGTTTAAAACCCTAATGCTGACTGAAAGGAAAAAGTTCAGTTTAGGGTTTAAAACCCTAATGCTGACTGAAAGGAAAAGTTCAGTTTAGGTTTTAAAACCCTAATCCTGACCGGCTGGAAAAGTTCCGTTTAGGGTTTAAAACCCTAATGCTGACTAAATGGAAAGAGTTCAATTTAAGGTTTAAAACTCTAATGCTGACTGAAAGGAAAAAGTTCAGTTTAGGGTTTAAAACCCTAATGCTGACTGAAAGGAAAAGTTCAGTTTATGTTTTAAAACCCTAATGCTGACCGGCTGGAAAAGTTCAGTTTAGGGTTTAAAACCCTAATGCTGACTAAAAGGAAAATTTCAGTTTAGGGTTTGAAACCCTAATGCTGACTAAATGGAAAAAGTTCAGTTTAGGGTTTAAAACTCTAATGCTGACTGAAAGGAAAAAGTTCAGTTTAGGATTTAAAACCCGAATGCTGACTGGATGGAAAAAGTTCAGTTTAGGGTTTAAAACCCTAATGCTGACTAAAGGAAAAGTTCAGTTTAGGGTTTAAAACCCTAATGCTGACTAAATGGAAAGAGTTCAGTTTAGGGTTTAAAACCCTAATACTGACTGAAAGGAAAAGTTCAGTTTAGGTTTTAAAACCCTAATGCTGACCGGCTGGAAAAGTTCAGTTTAGGGTTTAAAACCCTAATGATGACTAAATGGAAAGAGTTCAATTTAAGGTTTAAAACCCTAATGCTGACTGAAAGGAAAAAGTTCAGTTTAGGGTTTAAAACCCTAATGCTGACTGAAAGGAAAAGTTCAGTTTAGGTTTTAAAACCCTAATGCTGACCGGCTGGAAAAGTTCAGTTTAGGGTTTAAAACCCTAATGATGACTAAATGGAAAGAGTTCAATTTAAGGTTTAAAACCCTAATGCTGACTGAAAGGAAAAAGTTCAGTTTAGGGTTTAAAACCCTAATGCTGACTGAAAGGAAAAGTTCAGTTTAGGGTTTAAAACCCTAATGCTGACTAAAGGAAAAGTTCAGTTTCGGGTTTAAAACCCTAATGCTGACTAAATGGAAAGAGTTCAGTTTAGGGTTTAAAACCCTAATGCTGACTGAAAGGAAAAAGTTCAGTTTAGGGTTTAAAACCCTAATGCTGACTAAATGGAAAAATTTCAGTTTAGGGTTTAAAACCCTAATGCTGACTGAAAGGAAAAAGTTCAGTTTAGGGTTTAAAACCCTAATGCTGACTGGATGGAAAAAGTTCAGTTTAGGGTTTAAAACCCTAATGCTGACTAAAGGAAAAGTTCAGTTTAAAGTTTAAAACCCTAATGCTGACTAAATGGAAATAGTTCAGTTTAGGGTTTAAAACCCTAATGTTGACTGAAAGGAAAAAGTTCAGTTTAGGGTTTAAAACCCTAATACTGACTAGATGGAAAAAGTTCAGTTTAGGGTTTAAAACCCTAATGCTGACTAAAGGAGAAGTTCAGTTTAGGGTTTAAAACCCTAATGCTGACTAAATGGAAAGAGTTCAGTTTAGGGTTTAAAACCCTAATGCTGACTGAATGGAAAAGTTCAGTTTAGGGTTTAAAACCCTAATGCTGACTGAAAGGAAAAAGTTCAGTTTAGGGTTTAAAACCCTAATGCTGACTGAAAGGAAAAAGTTCAGTTTAGGGTTTAAAACCCTAATGCTGACTTGATGGAAAAAGTTCAGTTTAGGGTTTAAAACCCTAATGCTGACTGAATGGAAAAGTTCAATTTAGGGTGTAAAACCCTAATGGTGACTGAAAGGAAAAAGTTCAGTTTAGGGTTTAAAACCCTAATGCTGACTGAAAGGAAAAGTTCAGTTTAGGTTTTAAAACCCTAAAGCTGACCGGCTGGAAAAGTTCAGTTTAGGGTTTAAAACCCTAATGCTGACTAAAAGGAAAAATTCAGTTTAGGGTTTAAAACCCTAATGCTGACTAAATGGAAAAAGTTCAGTTTGGGGTTTAAAACCCTACTGCTGACTGAAAGGAAAAAGTTCAGTTTAGGATTTAAAACCCGAATGCTGACTGGATGGAAAGAGTTCAGTTTAGGGTTTAAAACCCTAATGCTGACTAAAGGAAAAGTTCAGTTTAGGGTTTAAAACCCTAATGCTGACTAAATGGAAAGAGTTCAGTTTAGGGTTTAAAACCCTAATGTTGACTGAAAGGAAAAAGTTCAGTTTAGGGTTTAAAACCCTAATACTGACTAGATGGAAAAAGTTCAGTTTATGGTTTAAAACCCTAATGCTGACTAAAGGAGAAGTTCAGTTTAGGGTTTAAAACCCTAATGCTGACTAAATGGAATGAGTTCAGTTTAGGGTTTAAAACCCTAATGCTGACTAAATGGAAAAGTTCAGTTTAGGGTTTAAAACCCTAATGCTGACTGAAAGGAAAAAGTTCAGTTTAGGGTTTAAAACCCTAATGCTGACTGAAAGGAAAAAGTTCAGTTTAGTGTTTAAAACCCTAATGCTGACTGGATGGAAAAAGTTCAGTTTAGGGTTTAAAACCCTAATGCTGACTAAAGGAAAAGTTCAGTTTAGGGTTTAATACCCTAATGCTGACTAAATGGAAAGAGTTCAGTTTAGGGTTTAAAACCCTAATGCTGACTAAAAAGAAAAAGTTCAGTTTAGGGTTTAAAACCCTAATGCTGACTGGATGGAAAAAGTTCAGTTTAGGGTTTAAAACCCTAATGCTGACTAAAGGAAAAGTTCAGTTTAGGGTTTAAAAACCTAATGCTGACTAAATGGAAAGAGTTCAGTTTAGGGTTTAAAACCCTAATGCTGACTGAATGGAAAAGTTCAATTTAGGGTTTAAAACCCTAATGCTGACTGAAAGGAAAAAGTTCAGTTTAGGGTTTAAAACCCTAATGCTGACTGAAAGGAAAAGTTCAGTTTAGGTTTTAAAACCCTAATCCTGACCGGCTGGAAAAGTTCCGTTTAGGGTTTAAAACCCTAATGCTGACTAAATGGAAAGAGTTCAATTTAAGGTTTAAAACTCTAATGCTGACTGAAAGGAAAAAGTTCAGTTTAGGGTTTAAAACCCTAATGCTGACTGAAAGGAAAAGTTCAGTTTATGTTTTAAAACCCTAATGCTGACCGGCTGGAAAAGTTCAGTTTAGGGTTTAAAACCCTAATGCTGACTAAAAGGAAAATTTTAGTTTAGGGTTTGAAACCCTAATGCTGACTAAATGGAAAAAGTTCAGTTTAGGGTTTAAAACTCTAATGCTGACTGAAAGGAAAAAGTTCAGTTTAGGATTTAAAACCCGAATGCTGACTGGATGGAAAAAGTTCAGTTTAGGGTTTAAAACCCTAATGCTGACTAAAGGAAAAGTTCAGTTTAGGGTTTAAAACCCTAATGCTGACTAAATGGAAAGAGTTCAGTTTAGGGTTTAAAACCCTAATACTGACTGAAAGGAAAAGTTCAGTTTAGGTTTTAAAACCCTAATGCTGACCGGCTGGAAAAGTTCAGTTTAGGGTTTAAAACCCTAATGATGACTAAATGGAAAGAGTTCAATTTAAGGTTTAAAACCCTAATGCTGACTGAAAGGAAAAAGTTCAGTTTAGGGTTTAAAACCCTAATGCTGACTGAAAGGAAAAGTTCAGTTTAGGTTTTAAAACCCTAATGCTGACCGGCTGGAAAAGTTCAGTTTAGGGTTTAAAACCCTAATGATGACTAAATGGAAAGAGTTCAATTTAAGGTTTAAAACCCTAATGCTGACTGAAAGGAAAAAGTTCAGTTTAGGGTTTAAAACCCTAATGCTGACTGAAAGGAAAAGTTCAGTTTAGGGTTTAAAACCCTAATGCTGACTAAAGGAAAAGTTCAGTTTCGGGTTTAAAACCCTAATGCTGACTAAATGGAAAGAGTTCAGTTTAGGGTTTAAAACCCTAATGCTGACTGAAAGGAAAAAGTTCAGTTTAGGGTTTAAAACCCTAATGCTGACTAAATGGAAAAATTTCAGTTTAGGGTTTAAAACCCTAATGCTGACTGAAAGGAAAAAGTTCAGTTTAGGGTTTAAAACCCTAATGCTGACTGGATGGAAAAAGTTCAGTTTAGGGTTTAAAACCCTAATGCTGACTAAAGGAAAAGTTCAGTTTAAAGTTTAAAACCCTAATGCTGACTAAATGGAAAGAGTTCAGTTTAGGGTTTAAAACCCTAATGTTGACTGAAAGGAAAAAGTTCAGTTTAGGGTTTAAAACCCTAATACTGACTAGATGGAAAAAGTTCAGTTTAGGGTTTAAAACCCTAATGCTGACTAAAGGAGAAGTTCAGTTTAGGGTTTAAAACCCTAATGCTGACTAAATGGAAAGAGTTCAGTTTAGGGTTTAAAACCCTAATGCTGACTGAATGGAAAAGTTCAGTTTAGGGTTTAAAACCCTAATGCTGACTGAAAGGAAAAAGTTCAGTTTAGGGTTTAAAACCCTAATGCTGACTGAAAGGAAAAAGTTCAGTTTAGGGTTTAAAACCCTAATGCTGACTTGATGGAAAAAGTTCAGTTTAGGGTTTAAAACCCTAATGCTGACTGAATGGAAAAGTTCAATTTAGGGTTTAAAACCCTAATGGTGACTGAAAGGAAAAAGTTCAGTTTAGGGTTTAAAACCCTAATGCTGACTGAAAGGAAAAGTTCAGTTTAGGTTTTAAAACCCTAAAGCTGACCGGCTGGAAAAGTTCAGTTTAGGGTTTAAAACCCTAATGCTGACTAAAAGGAAAAATTCAGTTTAGGGTTTAAAACCCTAATGCTGACTAAATGGAAAAAGTTCAGTTTGGGGTTTAAAACCCTACTGCTGACTGAAAGGAAAAAGTTCAGTTTAGGATTTAAAACCCGAATGCTGACTGGATGGAAAAAGTTCAGTTTAGAGTTTAAAACCCTAATGCTGACTAAAGGAAAAGTTCAGTTTAGGGTTTAAAACCCTAATACTGACTAAATGGAAAGAGTTTAGTTTAGGGTTTAAAACCCTAATGCTGACTGAAAGGAAAAAGTTCAGTTTAGGGTTTAAAACCCTAATGCTGACTGGATGGAAAAAGTTCAGTTTAGGGTTTAAAACCCTAATGCTGACTAAAGGAAAAATTCAGTTTAGGGTTTAAAACCCTAATGCTGACTAAATGGAAAGAGTTCAATTTAGGGTTTAAAACCCTAATGCTGACTGAATGGAAAAAGTTCAGTTTAGGGTTTAAAACCCTAATGCTGACTAATGAAAAAGTTCAGTTTAGGGTTTAAAACCCTAATGCTGACTAAATGGAAAGAGTTCAGTTTAGGGTTTAAAACCCTAATGCTGACTGAAAGGAAAAAGTTCAGTTTAGGGTTTAAAACCCTAATGCTGACTAAATGGAAAAAGTTCAGTTTAGGGTTTAAAACCCTAATGCTGACTGAAAGGAAAAAGTTCAGTTTAGGGTTTAAAACCCTAATGCTGACTGGAAGGAAAAAGTTCAGTTTAGGGCTTAAAACCCTAATGCTGACTAAATGGAAAGAGTTCAGTTTAGGGTTTAAAACCCTAATGCTGACTGAAAGGAAAAAGTTCAGTTTAGGGTTTAAAACCCTAATGCTGACTAAATGGAAAAAGTTCAATTTAGGGTTTAAAACCCTAGTGTTGACTGAAAGGAAAAAGTTCAGTTTAGGGTTTAAAACCCTAATGCTGACTGGATGGAAAAAGTTCAGTTTAGGGTTTAAAACCCTAATGCTGACTAAAGGAAAAGTTCAGTTTATAGTTTAAAACCCTAATGCTGACTGAATGGAAAAAGTTCAGTTTAGGGTTTAAAACCCTAATGCTGACTAATGAAAAAGTTCAGTTTAGGGTTTAAAACCCTAATGCTGACTAAATGGAAAGAGTTCAGTTTAGGGTTTAAAACCCTAATGCTGACTAAAGGAGAAGTTCAGTTTAGGGTTTAAAACCCTAATGCTGACTAAATGGAAAGAGTTCAGTTTAGGGTTTAAAACCCTAATGCTGACTGAATGGAAAAGTTCAGTTTAGGGTTTAAAACCCTAATGCTGACTGAAAGGAAAAAGTTCAGTTTAGGGTTTAAAACCCTAATGCTGACTGAAAGGAAAAAGTTCAGTTTAGGGTTTAAAACCCTAATGCTGACTTGATGGAAAAAGTTCAGTTTAGGGTTTAAAACCCTAATGCTGACTGAATGGAAAAGTTCAATTTAGGGTTTAAAACCCTAATGGTGACTGAAAGGAAAAAGTTCAGTTTAGGGTTTAAAACCCTAATGCTGACTGAAAGGAAAAGTTCAGTTTAGGTTTTAAAACCCTAAAGCTGACCGGCTGGAAAAGTTCAGTTTAGGGTTTAAAACCCTAATGCTGACTAAAAGGAAAAATTCAGTTTAGGGTTTAAAACCCTAATGCTGACTAAATGGAAAAAGTTCAGTTTGGGGTTTAAAACCCTACTGCTGACTGAAAGGAAAAAGTTCAGTTTAGGATTTAAAACCCGAATGCTGACTGGATGGAAAAAGTTCAGTTTAGAGTTTAAAACCCTAATGCTGACTAAAGGAAAAGTTCAGTTTAGGGTTTAAAACCCTAATGCTGACTAAATGGAAAGAGTTTAGTTTAGGGTTTAAAACCCTAATGCTGACTGAAAGGAAAAAGTTCAGTTTAGGGTTTAAAACCCTAATGCTGACTGGATGGAAAAAGTTCAGTTTAGGGTTTAAAACCCTAATGCTGACTAAAGGAAAAATTCAGTTTAGGGTTTAAAACCCTAATGCTGACTAAATGGAAAGAGTTCAATTTAGGGTTTAAAACCCTAATGCTGACTGAATGGAAAAAGTTTAGTTTAGGGTTTAAAACCCTAATGCTGACTAATGAAAAAGTTCAGTTTAGGGTTTAAAACCCTAATGCTGACTAAATGGAAAGAGTTCAGTTTAGGGTTTAAAACCCTAATGCTGACTGAAAGGAAAAAGTTCAGTTTAGGGTTTAAAACCCTAATGCTGACTAAATGGAAAAAGTTCAGTTTAGGGTTTAAAACCCTAATGCTGGCTGAAAGGAAAAAGTTCAGTTTAGGTTTTAAAACCCTAATGCTGACCGGCTGGAAAAGTTCAGTTTAGGGTTTAAAACCCTAATGATGACTAAATGGAAAGAGTTCAATTTAAGGTTTAAAACCCTAATGCTGACTGAAAGGAAAAAGTTCAGTTTAGGGTTTAAAACCCTAATGCTGACTGAAAGGAAAAGTTCAGTTTAGGGTTTAAAACCCTAATGCTGACTAAAGGAAAAGTTCAGTTTCGGGTTTAAAACCCTAATGCTGACTAAATGGAAAGAGTTCAGTTTAGGGTTTAAAACCCTAATGCTGACTGAAAGGAAAAAGTTCAGTTTAGGGTTTAAAACCCTAATGCTGACTAAATGGAAAAATTTCAGTTTAGGGTTTAAAACCCTAATGCTGACTGAAAGGAAAAAGTTCAGTTTAGGGTTTAAAACCCTAATGCTGACTGGATGGAAAAAGTTCAGTTTAGGGTTTAAAACCCTAATGCTGACTAAAGGAAAAGTTCAGTTTAAAGTTTAAAACCCTAATGCTGACTAAATGGAAAGAGTTCAGTTTAGGGTTTAAAACCCTAATGTTGACTGAAAGGAAAAAGTTCAGTTTAGGGTTTAAAACCCTAATACTGACTAGATGGAAAAAGTTCAGTTTAGGGTTTAAAACCCTAATGCTGACTAAAGGAGAAGTTCAGTTTAGGGTTTAAAACCCTAATGCTGACTAAATGGAAAGAGTTCAGTTTAGGGTTTAAAACCCTAATGCTGACTGAATGGAAAAGTTCAGTTTAGGGTTTAAAACCCTAATGCTGACTGAAAGGAAAAAGTTCAGTTTAGGGTTTAAAACCCTAATGCTGACTGAAAGGAAAAAGTTCAGTTTAGGGTTTAAAACCCTAATGCTGACTTGATGGAAAAAGTTCAGTTTAGGGTTTAAAACCCTAATGCTGACTGAATGGAAAAGTTCAATTTAGGGTTTAAAACCCTAATGGTGACTGAAAGGAAAAAGTTCAGTTTAGGGTTTAAAACCCTAATGCTGACTGAAAGGAAAAGTTCAGTTTAGGTTTTAAAACCCTAAAGCTGACCGGCTGGAAAAGTTCAGTTTAGGGTTTAAAACCCTAATGCTGACTAAAAGGAAAAATTCAGTTTAGGGTTTAAAACCCTAATGCTGACTAAATGGAAAAAGTTCAGTTTGGGGTTTAAAACCCTACTGCTGACTGAAAGGAAAAAGTTCAGTTTAGGATTTAAAACCCGAATGCTGACTGGATGGAAAAAGTTCAGTTTAGAGTTTAAAACCCTAATGCTGACTAAAGGAAAAGTTCAGTTTAGGGTTTAAAACCCTAATACTGACTAAATGGAAAGAGTTTAGTTTAGGGTTTAAAACCCTAATGCTGACTGAAAGGAAAAAGTTCAGTTTAGGGTTTAAAACCCTAATGCTGACTGGATGGAAAAAGTTCAGTTTAGGGTTTAAAACCCTAATGCTGACTAAAGGAAAAATTCAGTTTAGGGTTTAAAACCCTAATGCTGACTAAATGGAAAGAGTTCAATTTAGGGTTTAAAACCCTAATGCTGACTGAATGGAAAAAGTTCAGTTTAGGGTTTAAAACCCTAATGCTGACTAATGAAAAAGTTTAGTTTAGGGTTTAAAACCCTAATGCTGACTAAATGGAAAGAGTTCAGTTTAGGGTTTAAAACCCTAATGCTGATTGAAAGGAAAAAGTTCAGTTTAGGGTTTAAAACCCTAATGCTGACTAAATGGAAAAAGTTCAGTTTAGGGTTTAAAACCCTAATGCTGACTGAAAGGAAAAAGTTCAGTTTAGGGTTTAAAACCCTAATGCTGACTGGAAGGAAAAAGTTCAGTTTAGGGCTTAAAACCCTAATGCTGACTAAATGGAAAGAGTTCAGTTTAGGGTTTAAAACCCTAATGCTGACTGAAAGGAAAAAGTTCAGTTTAGGGTTTAAAACCCTAATGCTGACTAAATGGAAAAAGTTCAATTTAGGGTTTAAAACCCTAATGTTGACTGAAAGGAAAAAGTTCAGTTTAGGGTTTAAAACCCTAATGCTGACTGGATGGAAAAAGTTCAGTTTAGGGTTTAAAACCCTAATGCTGACTAAAGGAAAAGTTCAGTTTATAGTTTAAAACCCTAATGCTGACTGAATGGAAAAAGTTCAGTTTAGGGTTTAAAACCCTAATGCTGACTAATGAAAAAGTTCAGTTTAGGGTTTAAAACCCTAATGCTGACTAAATGGAAAGAGTTCAGTTTAGGGTTTAAAACCCTAATGCTGACTAAAGGAGAAGTTCAGTTTAGGGTTTAAAACCCTAATGCTGACTAAATGGAAAGAGTTCAGTTTAGGGTTTAAACCCCTAATGCTGACTGAATGGAAAAGTTCAGTTTAGGGTTTAAAACCCTAATGCTGACTGAAAGGAAAAAGTTCAGTTTAGGGTTTAAAACCCTAATGCTGACTGAAAGGAAAAAGTTCAGTTTAGGGTTTAAAACCCTAATGCTGACTTGATGGAAAAAGTTCAGTTTAGGGTTTAAAACCCTAATGCTGACTGAATGGAAAAGTTCAATTTAGGGTTTAAAACCCTAATGGTGACTGAAAGGAAAAAGTTCAGTTTAGGGTTTAAAACCCTAATGCTGACTGAAAGGAAAAGTTCAGTTTAGGTTTTAAAACCCTAAAGCTGACCGGCTGGAAAAGTTCAGTTTAGGGTTTAAAACCCTAATGCTGACTAAAAGGAAAAATTCAGTTTAGGGTTTAAAACCCTAATGCTGACTAAATGGAAAAAGTTCAGTTTGGGGTTTAAAACCCTACTGCTGACTGAAAGGAAAAAGTTCAGTTTAGGATTTAAAACCCGAATGCTGACTGGATGGAAAAAGTTCAGTTTAGAGTTTAAAACCCTAATGCTGACTAAAGGAAAAGTTCAGTTTAGGGTTTAAAACCCTAATGCTGACTAAATGGAAAGAGTTTAGTTTAGGGTTTAAAACCCTAATGCTGACTGAAAGGAAAAAGTTCAGTTTAGGGTTTAAAACCCTAATGCTGACTGGATGGAAAAAGTTCAGTTTAGGGTTTAAAACCCTAATGCTGACTAAAGGAAAAATTCAGTTTAGGGTTTAAAACCCTAATGCTGACTAAATGGAAAGAGTTCAATTTAGGGTTTAAAACCCTAATGCTGACTGAATGGAAAAAGTTCAGTTTAGGGTTTAAAACCCTAATGCTGACTAATGAAAAAGTTCAGTTTAGGGTTTAAAACCCTAATGCTGACTAAATGGAAAGAGTTCAGTTTAGGGTTTAAAACCCTAATGCTGACTGAAAGGAAAAAGTTCAGTTTAGGGTTTAAAACCCTAATGCTGACTAAATGGAAAAAGTTCAGTTTAGGGTTTAAAACCCTAATGCTGACTGAAAGGAAAAAGTTCAGTTTAGGGTTTAAAACCCTAATGCTGACTGGAAGGAAAAAGTTCAGTTTAGGGCTTAAAACCCTAATGCTGACTAAATGGAAAGAGTTCAGTTTAGGGTTTAAAACCCTAATGCTGACTGAAAGGAAAAAGTTCAGTTTAGGGTTTAAAACCCTAATGCTGACTAAATGGAAAAAGTTCAATTTAGGGTTTAAAACCCTAATGTTGACTGAAAGGAAAAAGTTCAGTTTAGGGTTTAAAACCCTAATGCTGACTGGATGGAAAAAGTTCAGTTTAGGGTTTAAAACCCTAATGCTGACTAAAGGAAAAGTTCAGTTTATAGTTTAAAACCCTAATGCTGACTAAATGGAAAGAGTTCAGTTTAGGGTTTAAAACCCTAATGCTGACTGGATGGAAAAAGTTCAGTTTAGGGTTTAAAACCCTAATGCTGACTAAAGGAAAAGTTCAGTTTAGGGTTTAAAACCCTAATGCTGACTAAAGGAGAAGTTCAGTTTAGGGTTTAAAACCCTAATGCTGACTAAATGGAAAAAGTTCAATTTAGGGTTTAAAATCCTAATGTTGACTGAAAGGAAAGAGTTCAGTTTAGGGTTTAAAAACCTAATGCTGACTGTATGGAAAAGTTCAGTTTAGGGTTTAAAACCCTAATGCTGACTGAAAGGAAAAAGTTCAGTTTAGGGTTTAAAACCCTAATGCTGACTAAATGGAAAAAGTTCAATTTAGGGTTTAAAACCCTAATGTTGACTGAAAGGAAAAAGTTCAGTTTAGGGTTTAAAACCCTAATGCTGACTGGATGGAAAAAGTTCAGTTTAGGGTTTAAAACCCTAATGCTGACTAAAGGAAAAGTTCAGTTTATAGTTTAAAACCCTAATGCTGACTGAATGGAAAAAGTTCAGTTTAGGGTTTAAAACCCTAATGCTGACTAATGAAAAAGTTCAGTTTAGGGTTTAAAACCCTAATGCTGACTAAATGGAAAGAGTTCAGTTTAGGGTTTAAAACCCTAATGCTGACTAAAGGAGAAGTTCAGTTTAGGGTTTAAAACCCTAATGCTGACTAAATGGAAAGAGTTCAGTTTAGGGTTTAAACCCCTAATGCTGACTGAATGGAAAAGTTCAGTTTAGGGTTTAAAACCCTAATGCTGACTGAAAGGAAAAAGTTCAGTTTAGGGTTTAAAACCCTAATGCTGACTGAAAGGAAAAAGTTCAGTTTAGGGTTTAAAACCCTAATGCTGACTTGATGGAAAAAGTTCAGTTTAGGGTTTAAAACCCTAATGCTGACTGAATGGAAAAGTTCAATTTAGGGTTTAAAACCCTAATGGTGACTGAAAGGAAAAAGTTCAGTTTAGGGTTTAAAACCCTAATGCTGACTGAAAGGAAAAGTTCAGTTTAGGTTTTAAAACCCTAAAGCTGACCGGCTGGAAAAGTTCAGTTTAGGGTTTAAAACCCTAATGCTGACTAAAAGGAAAAATTCAGTTTAGGGTTTAAAACCCTAATGCTGACTAAATGGAAAAAGTTCAGTTTGGGGTTTAAAACCCTACTGCTGACTGAAAGGAAAAAGTTCAGTTTAGGATTTAAAACCCGAATGCTGACTGGATGGAAAAAGTTCAGTTTAGAGTTTAAAACCCTAATGCTGACTAAAGGAAAAGTTCAGTTTAGGGTTTAAAACCCTAATGCTGACTAAATGGAAAGAGTTTAGTTTAGGGTTTAAAACCCTAATGCTGACTGAAAGGAAAAAGTTCAGTTTAGGGTTTAAAACCCTAATGCTGACTGGATGGAAAAAGTTCAGTTTAGGGTTTAAAACCCTAATGCTGACTAAAGGAAAAATTCAGTTTAGGGTTTAAAACCCTAATGCTGACTAAATGGAAAGAGTTCAATTTAGGGTTTAAAACCCTAATGCTGACTGAATGGAAAAAGTTCAGTTTAGGGTTTAAAACCCTAATGCTGACTAATGAAAAAGTTCAGTTTAGGGTTTAAAACCCTAATGCTGACTAAATGGAAAGAGTTCAGTTTAGGGTTTAAAACCCTAATGCTGACTGAAAGGAAAAAGTTCAGTTTAGGGTTTAAAACCCTAATGCTGACTAAATGGAAAAAGTTCAGTTTAGGGTTTAAAACCCTAATGCTGACTGAAAGGAAAAAGTTCAGTTTAGGGTTTAAAACCCTAATGCTGACTGGAAGGAAAAAGTTCAGTTTAGGGCTTAAAACCCTAATGCTGACTAAATGGAAAGAGTTCAGTTTAGGGTTTAAAACCCTAATGCTGACTGAAAGGAAAAAGTTCAGTTTAGGGTTTAAAACCCTAATGCTGACTAAATGGAAAAAGTTCAATTTAGGGTTTAAAACCCTAATGTTGACTGAAAGGAAAAAGTTCAGTTTAGGGTTTAAAACCCTAATGCTGACTGGATGGAAAAAGTTCAGTTTAGGGTTTAAAACCCTAATGCTGACTAAAGGAAAAGTTCAGTTTATAGTTTAAAACCCTAATGCTGACTAAATGGAAAGAGTTCAGTTTAGGGTTTAAAACCCTAATGCTGACTGGATGGAAAAAGTTCAGTTTAGGGTTTAAAACCCTAATGCTGACTAAAGGAAAAGTTCAGTTTAGGGTTTAAAACCCTAATGCTGACTAAAGGAGAAGTTCAGTTTAGGGTTTAAAACCCTAATGCTGACTAAATGGAAAAAGTTCAATTTAGGGTTTAAAATCCTAATGTTGACTGAAAGGAAAGAGTTCAGTTTAGGGTTTAAAAACCTAATGCTGACTGTATGGAAAAGTTCAGTTTAGGGTTTAAAACCCTAATGCTGACTGAAAGGAAAAAGTTCAGTTTAGGGTTTAAAACCCTAATGCTGACTGGATGGAAAAAGTTCAGTTTAGGGTTTAAAAACCTAATGCTGACTAAAGGAAAAGTTCAGTTTAGGGTTTAATACCCTAATGCTGACTAAATGGAAAAAGTTCAGTTTAGGGTTTAAAACCCTAATGCTGACTGGATGGAAAAAGTTCAGTTTAGGGTTTAAAACCCTAATGCTGACTAAAGGAAAAAGTTCAGTTTAGGGTTTAAAACCCTAATGCTGACTGAAAGGAAAACGTTCAGTTTAGGGTTTAAAACCCTAATGCTGACTGGATGGAAAAAGTTCAGTTTAGGGTTTAAAACCCTAATGCTGACTAAAGGAAAAGTTCAGTTTAGGGATTAAAACCCTAATGCTGACTGAAAGGAAAAAGTTCAGTTTAGGGTTTAAAACCCTAATGTTGACTAGATGGAAAAAGTTCAGTTTAGGGTTTAAAACCCTATTGCTGACTAAATGGAAAGAGTTCAGTTTAGGGTTTAAAACCCTAATGCTGACTGAAAGGAAAAGTTCAGTTTAGGGTTAAAAACACTAATGCTGACTGAAAGGAAAAAGTTCAGTTTAGGGTTTAAAACCCTAATGCTGACTAAATGGAAAGAGTTCAGTTTAGGGTTTAAAACCCTAATGCTGACTGAAAGGAAAAAGTTCAGTTTAGGGTTTAAAACCCTAATGCTGACTGGATGGAAAAAGTTCAGTTTAGGGTTTAAAACCCTAATGCTGACTAAAGGAAAAGTTCAGTTTAGAGTTTAAAACCCTAATGCTGACTAAATGGAAAGAGTTCAGTTTAGGGTTTAAAACCCTAATGTTGACTGAAAGGAAAAAGTTCAGTTTAGGGTTTAAAACCCTAATACTGACTAGATGGAAAAAGTTCAGTTTATGGTTTAAAACCCTAATGCTGACTAAAGGAAAAGTTCAGTTTAGGGATTAAAACCCTAATGCTGACTGAAAGGAAAAAGTTCAGTTTAGGGTTTAAAACCCTAATGTTGACTAGATGGAAAAAGTTCAGTTTAGGGTTTAAAACCCTATTGCTGACTAAATGGAAAGAGTTCAGTTTAGGGTTTAAAACCCTAATGCTGACTAAATGGAAAGAGTTCAGTTTAGGGTTTAAAACCCTAATGCTGACTGAAAGGAAAAAGTTCAGTTTAGGGTTTAAAACCCTAATGCTGACTGGATGGAAAAAGTTCAGTTTAGTGTTTAAAACCCTAATGCTGACTAAAGGAAAAGTTCAGTTTAGAGTTTAAAACCCTAATGCTGACTAAATGGAAAGAGTTCAGTTTAGGGTTTAAAACCCTAATGTTGACTGAAAGGAAAAAGTTCAGTTTAGGGTTTAAAACCCTAATACTGACTAGATGGAAAAAGTTCAGTTTATGGTTTAAAACCCTAATGCTGACTAAAGGAGAAGTTCAGTTTAGGGTTTAAAACCCTAATGCTGACTAAATGGAATGAGTTCAGTTTAGGGTTTAAAACCCTAATGCTGACTGAATGGAAAAGTTCAGTTTAGGGTTTAAAACCCTAATGCTGACTGAAAGGAAAAAGTTCAGTTTAGGGTTTAAAACCCTAATGCTGACTGAAAGGAAAAAGTTCAGTTTAGTGTTTAAAACCCTAATGCTGACTGGATGGAAAAAGTTCAGTTTAGGGTTTAAAACCCTAATGCTGACTAAAGGAAAAGTTCAGTTTAGGGTTTAATACCCTAATGCTGACTAAATGGAAAGAGTTCAGTTTAGGGTTTAAAAACCTAATGCTGACTGAAAAGAAAAAGTTCAGTTTAGGGTTTAAAACCCTAATGCTGACTGGATGGAAAAAGTTCAGTTTAGGGTTTAAAACCCTAATGCTGACTAAAGGAAAAGTTCAGTTTAGGGTTTAAAAACCTAATGCTGACTAAATGGAAAGAGTTCAGTTTAGGGTTTAAAACCCTAATGCTGACTGAATGGAAAAGTTCAATTTAGGGTTTAAAACCCTAATGCTGACTGAAAGGAAAAAGTTCAGTTTAGGGTTTAAAACCCTAATGCTGACTGAAAGGAAAAGTTCAGTTTAGGGTTTAAAACCCTAATGCTGACTAAAGGAAAAGTTCAGTTTCGGGTTTAAAACCCTAATGCTGACTAAATGGAAAGAGTTCAGTTTAGGGTTTAAAACCCTAATGCTGACTGAAAGGAAAAAGTTCAGTTTAGGGTTTAAAACCCTAATGCTGACTGAAAGGAAAAGTTCAGTTTAGGGTTTAAAACCCTAATGCTGACTGAAAGGAAAAGTTCAGTTTAGGGTTTAAAACCCTTATGCTGACTGGATGGAAAGAGTTCAGTTTAGGGTTTAAAACCCAAATGATTGAATGGAAAAGTTCAGTTTAGGGTTTAAAACCCTAATGCTGACTGAAAGGAAAAAGTTCAGTTTAGGGTTTAAAACCCTAATGCTGACTGAAAGGAAAAGTTCAGTTTAGGGTTTAAAACCCTAATGCTGACTAAAGGAAAAGTTCAGTTTCGGGTTTAAAACCCTAATGCTGACTAAATGGAAAGAGTTCAGTTTAGGGTTTAAAACCCTAATGCTGACTGAAAGGAAAAAGTTCAGTTTAGGGTTTAAAACCCTAATGCTGACTAAATGGAAAAATTTCAGTTTAGGGTTTAAAACCCTAATGCTGACTGAAAGGAAAAAGTTCAGTTTAGGGTTTAAAACCCTAATGCTGACTGGATGGAAAAAGTTCAGTTTAGGGTTTAAAACCCTAATGCTGACTAAAGGAAAAGTTCAGTTTAAAGTTTAAAACCCTAATGCTGACTAAATGGAAAGAGTTCAGTTTAGGGTTTAAAACCCTAATGTTGACTGAAAGGAAAAAGTTCAGTTTAGGGTTTAAAACCCTAATACTGACTAGATGGAAAAAGTTCAGTTTAGGGTTTAAAACCCTAATGCTGACTAAAGGAGAAGTTCAGTTTAGGGTTTAAAACCCTAATGCTGACTAAATGGAAAGAGTTCAGTTTAGGGTTTAAAACCCTAATGCTGACTGAATGGAAAAGTTCAGTTTAGGGTTTAAAACCCTAATGCTGACTGAAAGGAAAAAGTTCAGTTTAGGGTTTAAAACCCTAATGCTGACTGAAAGGAAAAAGTTCAGTTTAGGGTTTAAAACCCTAATGCTGACTTGATGGAAAAAGTTCAGTTTAGGGTTTAAAACCCTAATGCTGACTGAATGGAAAAGTTCAATTTAGGGTTTAAAACCCTAATGCTGACTGAAAGGAAAAAGTTCAGTTTAGGGTTTAAAACCCTAATGCTGACTGAAAGGAAAAGTTCAGTTTAGGTTTTAAAACCCTAAAGCTGACCGGCTGGAAAAGTTCAGTTTAGGGTTTAAAACCCTAATGCTGACTAAAAGGAAAAATTCAGTTTAGGGTTTAATACCCTAATGCTGACTAAATGGAAAAAGTTCAGTTTAGGGTTTAAAACCCTAATGCTGACTGGATGGAAAAAGTTCAGTTTAGGGTTTAAAACCCTAATGCTGACTAAAGGAAAAAGTTCAGTTTAGGGTTTAAAACCCTAATGCTGACTGAAAGGAAAACGTTCAGTTTAGGGTTTAAAACCCTAATGCTGACTGGATGGAAAAAGTTCAGTTTAGGGTTTAAAACCCTAATGCTGACTAAAGGAAAAGTTCAGTTTAGGGATTAAAACCCTAATGCTGACTGAAAGGAAAAAGTTCAGTTTAGGGTTTAAAACCCTAATGTTGACTAGATGGAAAAAGTTCAGTTTAGGGTTTAAAACCCTATTGCTGACTAAATGGAAAGAGTTCAGTTTAGGGTTTAAAACCCTAATGCTGACTGAAAGGAAAAGTTCAGTTTAGGGTTAAAAACCCTAATGCTGACTGAAAGGAAAAAGTTCAGTTTAGGGTTTAAAACCCTAATGCTGACTAAATGGAAAGAGTTCAGTTTAGGGTTTAAAACCCTAATGCTGACTGAAAGGAAAAAGTTCAGTTTAGGGTTTAAAACCCTAATGCTGACTGGATGGAAAAAGTTCAGTTTAGGGTTTAAAACCCTAATGCTGACTAAAGGAAAAGTTCAGTTTAGAGTTTAAAACCCTAATGCTGACTAAATGGAAAGAGTTCAGTTTAGGGTTTAAAACCCTAATGTTGACTGAAAGGAAAAAGTTCAGTTTAGGGTTTAAAACCCTAATACTGACTAGATGGAAAAAGTTCAGTTTATGGTTTAAAACCCTAATGCTGACTAAAGGAAAAGTTCAGTTTAGGGATTAAAACCCTAATGCTGACTGAAAGGAAAAAGTTCAGTTTAGGGTTTAAAACCCTAATGTTGACTAGATGGAAAAAGTTCAGTTTAGGGTTTAAAACCCTATTGCTGACTAAATGGAAAGAGTTCAGTTTAGGGTTTAAAACCCTAATGCTGACTAAATGGAAAGAGTTCAGTTTAGGGTTTAAAACCCTAATGCTGACTGAAAGGAAAAAGTTCAGTTTAGGGTTTAAAACCCTAATGCTGACTGGATGGAAAAAGTTCAGTTTAGTGTTTAAAACCCTAATGCTGACTAAAGGAAAAGTTCAGTTTAGAGTTTAAAACCCTAATGCTGACTAAATGGAAAGAGTTCAGTTTAGGGTTTAAAACCCTAATGTTGACTGAAAGGAAAAAGTTCAGTTTAGGGTTTAAAACCCTAATACTGACTAGATGGAAAAAGTTCAGTTTATGGTTTAAAACCCTAATGCTGACTAAAGGAGAAGTTCAGTTTAGGGTTTAAAACCCTAATGCTGACTAAATGGAATGAGTTCAGTTTAGGGTTTAAAACCCTAATGCTGACTGAATGGAAAAGTTCAGTTTAGAGTTTAAAACCCTAATGCTGACTGAAAGGAAAAAGTTCAGTTTAGGGTTTAAAACCCTAATGCTGACTGAAAGGAAAAAGTTCAGTTTAGTGTTTAAAACCCTAATGCTGACTGGATGGAAAAAGTTCAGTTTAGGGTTTAAAACCCTAATGCTGACTAAAGGAAAAGTTCAGTTTAGGGTTTAATACCCTAATGCTGACTAAATGGAAAGAGTTCAGTTTAGGGTTTAAAACCCTAATGCTGACTGAAAAGAAAAAGTTCAGTTTAGGGTTTAAAACCCTAATGCTGACTGGATGGAAAAAGTTCAGTTTAGGGTTTAAAATCCTAATGCTGACTAAAGGAAAAGTTCAGTTTAGGGTTTAAAAACCTAATGCTGACTAAATGGAAAGAGTTCAGTTTAGGGTTTAAAACCCTAATGCTGACTGAATGGAAAAGTTCAATTTAGGGTTTAAAACCCTAATGCTGACTAAAGGAAAAGTTCAGTTTCGGGTTTAAAACCCTAATGCTGACTAAATGGAAAGAGTTCAGTTTAGGGTTTAAAACCCTAATGCTGACTGAAAGGAAAAAGTTCAGTTTAGGGTTTAAAACCCTAATGCTGACTGAAAGGAAAAGTTCAGTTTAGGGTTTAAAACCCTAATGCTGACTGAAAAGAAAAGTTCAGTTTAGGGTTTAAAACCCTAATGCTGACTAAAGGAAAAGTTCAGTTTATAGTTTAAAACCCTAATGCTGACTAAATGGAAAGAGTTCAGTTTAGGGTTTAAAACCCTTATGCTGACTGGATGGAAAAAGTTCAGTTTAGGGTTTAAAACCCTAATGCTGACTAAAGGAAAAGTTCAGTTTAGGGTTTAAAACCCTAATGCTAACTAAAGGAGAAGTTCAGTTTAGGGTTTAAAACCCTAATGCTAACTAAATGGAAAAAGTTCAATTTAGGGTTTAAAATCCTAATGTTGACTGAAAGGAAAGAGTTCAGTTTAGGGTTTAAAACCCTAATGATTGAATGGAAAAGTTCAGTTTAGGGTTTAAAACCCTAATGCTGACTGAAAGGAAAAAGTTTAGTTTAGGGTTTAAAACCCTAATGCTGACTGAAAGGAAAAGTTCAGTTTAGGGTTTAAAACCCTAATGCTGACTAAAGGAAAAGTTCAGTTTCGGGTTTAAAACCCTAATGCTGACTAAATGGAAAGAGTTCAGTTTAGGGTTTAAAACCCTAATGCTGACTGAAAGGAAAAAGTTCAGTTTAGGCTTTAAAACCCTAATGCTGAATAAATGGAAAAATTTCAGTTTAGGGTTTAAAACCCTAATGCTGACTGAAAGGAAAAAGTTCAGTTTAGGGTTTAAAACCCTAATGCTAACTGGATGGAAAAAGTTCAGTTTAGGGTTTAAAACCCTAATGCTGACTAAAGGAAAAGTTCAGTTTAAAGTTTAAAACCCTAATGCTGACTAAATGGAAAGAGTTCAGTTTAGGGTTTAAAACCCTAATGTTGACTGAAAGGAAAAAGTTCAGTTTAGGGTTTAAAATCCAAATACTGACTAGATGGAAAAAGTTCAGTTTAGGGTTTAAAACCCTAATGCTGACTAAAGGAGAAGTTCAGTTTAGGGTTGAAAACCCTAATGCTGACTAAATGGAAAGAGTTCAGTTTAGGGTTTAAAACCCTAATGCTGACTGAATGGAAAAGTTCAGTTTAGGGTTTAAAACCCTAATGCTGACTGAAAGGAAAAAGTTCAGTTTAGGGTTTAAAACCCTAATGCTGACTGAAAGGAAAAAGTTCAGTTTAGGGTTTAAAACCCTAATGCTGACTTGATGGAAAAAGTTCAGTTTAGGGTTTTAAACCCTAATGCTGACTGAATGGAAAAGTTCAATTTAGGGTTTAAAACCCTAATGCTGACTGAAAGGAAAAAGTTCAGTTTAGGGTTTAAAACCCTAATGCTGACTGAAAGGAAAAGTTCAGTTTAGGTTTTAAAACCCTAAAGCTGACCGGCTAGAAAAGTTCAGTTTAGGGTTTAAAACCCTAATGCTGACTAAAAGGAAAAATTCAGTTTAGGGTTTAAAACCCTAATGCTGACTAAATGGAAAAAGTTCAGTTTGGGGTTTAAAACCCTACTGCTGACTGAAAGGAAAAAGTTCAGTTTAGGATATAAAACCCGAATGCTGACTGGATGGAAAAAGTTCAGTTTAGGGTTTAAAACCCTAATGCTGACTAAAGGAAAAGTTCAGTTTAGGGTTTAAAACCCTAATGCTGACTAAATGGAAAGAGTTTAATTTAGGTTTTAAAACCCTAATGCTGACTGAAAGGAAAAAGTTCAGTTTAGGGTTTAAAACCCTAATGCTGACTGGATGGAAAAAGTTCAGTTTAGGGTTTAAAACCCTAATGCTGACTAAAGGAAAAATTCAGTTTAGGGTTTAAAACCCTAATGCTGACTAAATGGAAAGAGTTCAGTTTAGGGTTTAAAACCCTAATGCTGACTGAATGGAAAAAGTTCAGTTTAGGGTTTAAAACCCTAATGCTGACTAATGAAAAAGTTCAGTTTAGGGTTTAAAACCCTAATGCTGACTAAATGGAAAGAGTTCAGTTTAGGGTTTAAAACCCTAATGCTGACTGAAAGGAAAAAGTTTAGTTTAGGGTTTAAAACCCTAATGCTGACTAAATGGAAAAAGTTCAGTTTAGGGTTTAAAACCCTAATGCTGACTGAAAGGAAAAAGTTCAGTTTAGGGTTTAAAACCCTAATGCAGACTAGAAGGAAAAAGTTCAGTTTAGGGCTTAAAACCCTAATGCTGACTAAATGGAAAGAGTTCAGTTTAGGGTTTAAAACCCTAATGCTGACTGAAAGGAAAAAGTTCAGTTTAGGGTTTAAAACCCTAATGCTGACTAAATGGAAAAAGTTCAATTTAGGGTTTAAAACCCTATTGCTGACTAAATGGAAAGAGTTCAGTTTAGGGTTTAAAACCCTAATGCTGACTGAAAGGAAAAGTTCAGTTTAGGGTTAAAAACCCTAATGCTGACTGAAAGGAAAAAGTTCAGTTTAGGGTTTAAAACCCTAATGCTGACTAAATGGAAAGAGTTCAGTTTAGGGTTTAAAACCCTAATGCTGACTGAAAGGAAAAAGTTCAGTTTAGGGTTTAAAACCCTAATGCTGACTGGATGGAAAAAGTTCAGTTTAGGGTTTAAAACCCTAATGCTGACTAAAGGAAAAGTTCAGTTTAGAGTTTAAAACCCTAATGCTGACTAAATGGAAAGAGTTCAGTTTAGGGTTTAAAACCCTAATGTTGACTGAAAGGAAAAAGTTCAGTTTAGGGTTTAAAACCCTAATACTGACTAGATGGAAAAAGTTCAGTTTATGGTTTAAAACCCTAATGCTGACTAAAGGAAAAGTTCAGTTTAGGGATTAAAACCCTAATGCTGACTGAAAGGAAAAAGTTCAGTTTAGGGTTTAAAACCCTAATGTTGACTAGATGGAAAAAGTTCAGTTTAGGGTTTAAAACCCTATTGCTGACTAAATGGAAAGAGTTCAGTTTAGGGTTTAAAACCCTAATGCTGACTAAATGGAAAGAGTTCAGTTTAGGGTTTAAAACCCTAATGCTGACTGAAAGGAAAAAGTTCAGTTTAGGGTTTAAAACCCTAATGCTGACTGGATGGAAAAAGTTCAGTTTAGTGTTTAAAACCCTAATGCTGACTAAAGGAAAAGTTCAGTTTAGAGTTTAAAACCCTAATGCTGACTAAATGGAAAGAGTTCAGTTTAGGGTTTAAAACCCTAATGTTGACTGAAAGGAAAAAGTTCAGTTTAGGGTTTAAAACCCTAATACTGACTAGATGGAAAAAGTTCAGTTTATGGTTTAAAACCCTAATGCTGACTAAAGGAGAAGTTCAGTTTAGGGTTTAAAACCCTAATGCTGACTAAATGGAATGAGTTCAGTTTAGGGTTTAAAACCCTAATGCTGACTGAATGGAAAAGTTCAGTTTAGAGTTTAAAACCCTAATGCTGACTGAAAGGAAAAAGTTCAGTTTAGGGTTTAAAACCCTAATGCTGACTGAAAGGAAAAAGTTCAGTTTAGTGTTTAAAACCCTAATGCTGACTGGATGGAAAAAGTTCAGTTTAGGGTTTAAAACCCTAATGCTGACTAAAGGAAAAGTTCAGTTTAGGGTTTAATACCCTAATGCTGACTAAATGGAAAGAGTTCAGTTTAGGGTTTAAAACCCTAATGCTGACTGAAAAGAAAAAGTTCAGTTTAGGGTTTAAAACCCTAATGCTGACTGGATGGAAAAAGTTCAGTTTAGGGTTTAAAATCCTAATGCTGACTAAAGGAAAAGTTCAGTTTAGGGTTTAAAAACCTAATGCTGACTAAATGGAAAGAGTTCAGTTTAGGGTTTAAAACCCTAATGCTGACTGAATGGAAAAGTTCAATTTAGGGTTTAAAACCCTAATGCTGACTAAAGGAAAAGTTCAGTTTCGGGTTTAAAACCCTAATGCTGACTAAATGGAAAGAGTTCAGTTTAGGGTTTAAAACCCTAATGCTGACTGAAAGGAAAAAGTTCAGTTTAGGGTTTAAAACCCTAATGCTGACTGAAAGGAAAAGTTCAGTTTAGGGTTTAAAACCCTAATGCTGACTGAAAAGAAAAGTTCAGTTTAGGGTTTAAAACCCTAATGCTGACTAAAGGAAAAGTTCAGTTTATAGTTTAAAACCCTAATGCTGACTAAATGGAAAGAGTTCAGTTTAGGGTTTAAAACCCTTATGCTGACTGGATGGAAAAAGTTCAGTTTAGGGTTTAAAACCCTAATGCTGACTAAAGGAAAAGTTCAGTTTAGGGTTTAAAACCCTAATGCTAACTAAAGGAGAAGTTCAGTTTAGGGTTTAAAACCCTAATGCTAACTAAATGGAAAAAGTTCAATTTAGGGTTTAAAATCCTAATGTTGACTGAAAGGAAAGAGTTCAGTTTAGGGTTTAAAACCCTAATGATTGAATGGAAAAGTTCAGTTTAGGGTTTAAAACCCTAATGCTGACTGAAAGGAAAAAGTTTAGTTTAGGGTTTAAAACCCTAATGCTGACTGAAAGGAAAAGTTCAGTTTAGGGTTTAAAACCCTAATGCTGACTAAAGGAAAAGTTCAGTTTCGGGTTTAAAACCCTAATGCTGACTAAATGGAAAGAGTTCAGTTTAGGGTTTAAAACCCTAATGCTGACTGAAAGGAAAAAGTTCAGTTTAGGCTTTAAAACCCTAATGCTGACTAAATGGAAAAATTTCAGTTTAGGGTTTAAAACCCTAATGCTGACTGAAAGGAAAAAGTTCAGTTTAGGGTTTAAAACTCTAATGCTGACTGGATGGAAAAAGTTCAGTTTAGGGTTTAAAACCCTAATGCTGACTAAAGGAAAAGTTCAGTTTAAAGTTTAAAACCCTAATGCTGACTAAATGGAAAGAGTTCAGTTTAGGGTTTAAAACCCTAATGTTGACTGAAAGGAAAAAGTTCAGTTTAGGGTTTAAAATCCTAATACTGACTAGATGGAAAAAGTTCAGTTTAGGGTTTAAAACCCTAATGCTGACTAAAGGAGAAGTTCAGTTTAGGGTTGAAAACCCTAATGCTGACTAAATGGAAAGAGTTCAGTTTAGGGTTTAAAACCCTAATGCTGACTGAATGGAAAAGTTCAGTTTAGGGTTTAAAACCCTAATGCTGACTGAAAGGAAAAAGTTCAGTTTAGGGTTTAAAACCCTAATGCTGACTGAAAGGAAAAAGTTCAGTTTAGGGTTTAAAACCCTAATGCTGACTTGATGGAAAAAGTTCAGTTTAGGGTTTTAAACCCTAATGCTGACTGAATGGAAAAGTTCAATTTAGGGTTTAAAACCCTAATGCTGACTGAAAGGAAAAAGTTCAGTTTAGGGTTTAAAACCCTAATGCTGACTGAAAGGAAAAGTTCAGTTTAGGTTTTAAAACCCTAAAGCTGACCGGCTAGAAAAGTTCAGTTTAGGGTTTAAAACCCTAATGCTGACTAAAAGGAAAAATTCAGTTTAGGGTTTAAAACCCTAATGCTGACTAAATGGAAAAAGTTCAGTTTGGGGTTTAAAACCCTACTGCTGACTAAAAGGAAAAAGTTCAGTTTAGGATATAAAACCCGAATGCTGACTGGATGGAAAAAGTTCAGTTTAGGGTTTAAAACCCTAATGCTGACTAAAGGAAAAGTTCAGTTTAGGGTTTAAAACCCTAATGCTGACTAAATGGAAAGAGTTTAATTTAGGTTTTAAAACCCTAATGCTGACTGAAAGGAAAAAGTTCAGTTTAGGGTTTAAAACCCTAATGCTGACTGGATGGAAAAAGTTCAGTTTAGGGTTTAAAACCCTAATGCTGACTAAAGGAAAAATTCAGTTTAGGGTTTAAAACCCTAATGCTGACTAAATGGAAAGAGTTCAGTTTAGGGTTTAAAACCCTAATGCTGACTGAATGGAAAAAGTTCAGTTTAGGGTTTAAAACCCTAATGCTGACTAATGAAAAAGTTCAGTTTAGGGTTTAAAACCCTAATGCTGACTAAATGGAAAGAGTTCAGTTTAGGGTTTAAAACCCTAATGCTGACTGAAAGGAAAAAGTTTAGTTTAGGGTTTAAAACCCTAATGCTGACTAAATGGAAAAAGTTCAGTTTAGGGTTTAAAACCCTAATGCTGACTGAAAGGAAAAAGTTCAGTTTAGGGTTTAAAACCCTAATGCAGACTAGAAGGAAAAAGTTCAGTTTAGGGCTTAAAACCCTAATGCTGACTAAATGGAAAGAGTTCAGTTTAGGGTTTAAAACCCTAATGCTGACTGAAAGGAAAAAGTTCAGTTTAGGGTTTAAAACCCTAATGCTGACTAAATGGAAAAAGTTCAATTTAGGGTTTAAAACCCTAATGTTGACTGAAAGGAAAAAGTTCAGTATAGGGTTTAAAACCCTAATGCTGACTGGATGGAAAAAGTTCAGTTTAGGGTTTAAAACCCTAATGCTGACTAAAGGAAAAGTTCAGTTTATAGTTTAAAACCCTAATGCTGACTAAATGGAAAGAGTTCAGTTTAGGGTTTAAAACCCTAATGCTGACTGGATGGAAAAAGTTCAGTTTAGGGTTTAAAACCCTAATGCTGACTAAAGGAAAAGTTCAGTTTAGGGTTTAAAACCCTAATGCTGACTAAAGGAGAAGTTCAGTTTAGGGTTTAAAACCCTAATGCTGACTAAATGGAAAAAGTTCAATTTAGGGTTTAAAATCCTAATGTTGACTGAAAGGAAAGAGTTCAGTTTAGGGTTTAAAACCCTAATGATTGAATGGAAAAGTTCAGTTTAGGGTTTAAAACACTAATGCTGACTGAAAGGAAAAAGTTCAGTTTAGGGTTTAAAACCCTAATGCTGACTGAAAGGAAAACGTTCAGTTTAGGGTTTAAAACCCTAATGCTAACTGGATGGAAAAAGTTCAGTTTAGGGTTTAAAACCCTAATGCTGACTAAAGGAAAAGTTCAGTTTAGGGTTTAAAACCCTAATGCTGACTAAAGGAAAAGTTCAGTTTACAGTTTAAAACCCTAATGCTGACTAAATGGAAAGAGTTTAGTTTAGGGTTTAAAACCCTAATGTTGACTGAAAGGAAAAAGTTCAGTTTAGGGTTTAAAACCCTAATACTAACTAGATGGAAAAAGTTCAGTTTAGGGTTTAAAACCCTAATGCTGACTAAAGGAGAAGTTCAGTTTAGGGTTTAAAACCCTAATGCTGACTAAATGGAAAGAGTTCAGTTTAGGGTTTAAAACCCTAATGCTGACTGAATGGAAAAGTTCAGTTTAGGGTTTAAAACCCTAATGCTGACTGAAAGGAAAAAGTTCAGTTTAGGGTTTAAAACCCTAATGCTGACTGAAAGGAAAAAGTTCAGTTTAGGGTTTAAAACCCTAATGCTGACTGGATGGAAAAAGTTCAGTTTAGGGTTTAAAACCCTAATGCTGATTAAGGAAAAGTTCAGTTTAGGGTTTAATACCCTAATGCTGACTAAATGGAAAAAGTTCAGTTTAGGGTTTAAAACCCTAATGATTGAATGGAAAAGTTCAGTTTAGGGTTTAAAACCCTAATGCTGACTGAAAGGAAAAAGTTCAGTTTAGGGTTTAAAACCCTAATGCTGACTGAAAGGAAAACGTTCAGTTTAGGGTTTAAAACCCTAATGCTGACTGGATGGAAAAAGTTCAGTTTAGGGTTTAAAACCCTAATGCTGACTAAAGGAAAAGTTCAGTTTAGGGTTTAAAACCCTAATGCTGACTAAATGGAAAGAGTTCAGTTTAGGGTTTAAAACCCTAATGCTGACTGAAAGGAAAAAGTTCAGTTTAGGGTTTAAAACCCTAATGTTGACTAGATGGAAAAAGTTCAGTTTAGGGTTTAAAACCCTAATGCTGACTAAATGGAAAGAGTTCAGTTTAGGGTTTAAAACCCTAATGCTGACTAAATGGAAAGAGTTCAGTTTAGTGTTTAAAACCCTAATGCTGACTGAAAGGAAAAGTTCAGTTTAGGGTTAAAAACCCTAATGCTGACTGAAAGGAAAAAGTTCAGTTTAGGGTTTAAAACCCTAATGCTGACTAAATGGAAAGAGTTCAGTTTAGGGTTTAAAACCCTAATGCTGACTGAAAGGAAAAAGTTCAGTTTAGGGTTTAAAACCCTAATGCTGACTGGATGGAAAAAGTTCAGTTTAGGGTTTAAAACCCTAATGCTGACTAAAGGAAAAGTTCAGTTTAGAGTTTAAAACCCTAATGCTGACTAAATGGAAAGAGTTCAGTTTAGGGTTTAAAACCCTAATGTTGACTGAAAGGAAAAAGTTCAGTTTAGGGTTTAAAACCCTAATACTGACTAGATGGAAAAAGTTCAGTTTATGGTTTAAAACCCTAATGCTGACTAAAGGAGAAGTTCAGTTTAGGGTTTAAAACCCTAATGCTGACTAAATGGAATGAGTTCAGTTTAGGGTTTAAAACCCTAATGCTGACTGAAAGGAAACAGTTCAGTTTAGGGTTTAAAACCCTAATGCTGACTGAAAGGAAAAAGTTCAGTTTAGTGTTTAAAACCCTAATGCTGACTGGATGGAAAAAGTTCAGTTTAGGGTTTAAAACCCTAATGCTGACTAAAGGAAAAGTTCAGTTTAGGCTTTAATACCCTAATGCTGACTAAATGGAAAGAGTTCAGTTTAGGGTTTAAAACCCTAATGCTGACTGAAAAGAAAAAGTTCAGTTTAGGGTTTAAAACCCTAATGCTGACTGGATGGAAAAAGTTCAGTTTAGGGTTTAAAACCCTAATGCTGACTAAAGGAAAAGTTCAGTTTAGGGTTTAAAAACCTAATGTTGACTAAATGGAAAGAGTTCAGTTTAGGGTTTAAAACCCTAATGCTGACTGAATGGAAAAGTTTAATTTAGGGTTTAAAACCCTAATGCTGACTGAAAGGAAAAAGTTCAGTTTAGGGTTTAAAACCCTAATGCTGACTGAAAGGAAAAGTTCAGTTTAGGTTTTAAAACCCTAATGCTGACCGGCTGGAAAAAGTTCAGTTTAGGGTTTAAAACCCTAATGCTGACTGAATGGAAAAGTTCAGTTTAGGGTTTAAAACCTTAATGCTGACTGAAAGGAAAAAGTTCAGTTTAGGGTTTAAAACCCTAATGCTGACTGAAAGGAAAAAGTTCAGTTTAGGATTTAAAACCCGAATGCTGACTGGATGGAAAAAGTTCAGTTTAGGGTTTAAAACCCTAATGCTGACTAAAGGAAAAGTTCAGTTTAGGGTTTAAAACCCTAATGCTGACTAAATGGAAAGAGTTCAGTTTAGGGTTTAAAACCCTAATGCTGACTAAAAGAAAAAAGTTCAGTTTAGGGTTTAAAACCCTAATGCTGACTGGATGGAAAAAGTTCAGTTTAGGGTTTAAAACCCTAATGCTGACTAAAGGAAAAATTCAGTTTAGGGTTTAAAACCCTAATGCCGACTAAATGGAAAGAGTTTAGATTAGGGTTTAAAACCCTAATGCTGACTGAATGGAAAAAGTTCAGTTTAGGGTTTAAAACCCTAATGCTGACTAAATGGAAAGAGTTCAGTTTAGGGTTTAAAACCCTAATGCTGACTGAAAGGAAAAAGTTCAGTTTAGGGTTTAAAACCCTAATGATGACTAAATGGAAAAATTTCAGTTTAGGGTTTAAAACCCTAATGCTGACTGAAAGGAAAAAGTTCAGTTTAGGGTTTAAAACCCTAATGCTGACTGGATGGAAAAAGTTCAGTTTAGGGTTTAAAACCCTAATGCTGACTAAAGGAAAAGTTCAGTTTACAGTTTAAAACCCTAATGCTGACTAAATGGAAAGAGTTCAGTTTAGGGTTTAAAACCCTAATGTTGACTGAAAGGAAAAAGTTCAGTTTAGGGTTTAAAACCCTAATACTGACTAGATGGAAAAAGTTCAGTTTAGGGTTTAAAACCCTAATGCTGACTAAAGGAGAAGTTCAGTTTAGGGTTTAAAACCCTAATATTGACTAAATGGAAAGAGTTCAGTTTAGGGTTTAAAACCCTAATGCTGACTGACTTGAAAAGTTCAGTTTAGGGTTTAAAACCCTAATGCTGACTGAAAGGAAAAAGTTCAGTTTAGGGTTTAAAACCCTAATGCTGACTGAAAGGAAAAAGTTCAGTTTAGGGTTTAAAACCCTAATGCTGACTGGATGGAAAAAGTTCAGTTTAGGGTTTAAAACCCTAATGCTGACTAAAGGAAAAGTTCAGTTTAGGGTTTAATACCCTAATGCTGACTAAATGGAAAAAGTTCAGTTTAGGGTTTAAAACCCTAATGCTGACTGAAAAGAAAAAGTTCAGTTTAGGGTTTAAAACCCTAATGCTGACTGGATGGAAAACGTTCAGTTTAGGGTTTAAAACCCTAATGCTGACTAAAGGAAAAGTTCAGTTTAGGGTTTAAAACCCTAATGTTGACTAAATGGAAAGAGTTCAGTTTAGGGTTTAAAACCCTAATGCTGACTGAATGGAAAAGTTCAATTTAGGGTTTAAAACCCTAATGCTGACTGAAAGGAAAAAGTTCAATTTAGGGTTTAAAACCCTAATGCTGACTGAAAGGAAAAGTTCAGTTTAGGTTTTAAAACCCTAAAGCTGACCGGCTGGAAAAGTTCAGTTTAGGGTTTAAAACCCTAATGCTGACTGAAAGGAAAAATTCAGTTTAGGGTTTAAAACCCTAATGCTGACTGAAAGGAAAAAGTTCAGTTTAGGGTTTAAAACCCTAATGCTGACTGGATGGAAAAAGTTCAGTTTAGTGTTTAAAACCCTAATGCTGACTAAAGGAAAAGTTCAGTTTAGGGTTTAATACCCTAATGCTGACTAAATGGAAAAAGTTCAGTTTAGGGTTTAAAACCCTAATGCTGACTAAAGGAGAAGTTCAGTTTAGGGTTTAAAACCCTAATGCTGACTAAATGGAAAAAGTTCAATTTAGGGTTTAAAATCCTAATGTTGACTGAAAGGAAAGAGTTCAGTTTAGGGTTTAAAACCCTAATGATTGAATGGAAAAGTTCAGTTTAGGGTTTAAAACACTAATGCTGACTGAAAGGAAAAAGTTCAGTTTAGGGTTTAAAACCCTAATGCTGACTGAAAGGAAAACGTTCAGTTTAGGGTTTAAAACCCTAATGCTAACTGGATGGAAAAAGTTCAGTTTAGGGTTTAAAACCCTAATGCTGACTAAAGGAAAAGTTCAGTTTAGGGTTTAAAACCCTAATGCTGACTAAAGGAAAAGTTCAGTTTACAGTTTAAAACCCTAATGCTGACTAAATGGAAAGAGTTTAGTTTAGGGTTTAAAACCCTAATGTTGACTGAAAGGAAAAAGTTCAGTTTAGGGTTTAAAACCCTAATACTGACTAGATGGAAAAAGTTCAGTTTAGGGTTTAAAACCCTAATGCTGACTAAAGGAGAAGTTCAGTTTAGGGTTTAAAACCCTAATGCTGACTAAATGGAAAGAGTTCAGTTTAGGGTTTAAAACCCTAATGCTGACTGAATGGAAAAGTTCAGTTTAGGGTTTAAAACCCTAATGCTGACTGAAAGGAAAAAGTACAGTTTAGGGTTTAAAACCCTAATGCTGACTGAAAGGAAAAAGTTCAGTTTAGGGTTTAAAACCCTAATGCTGACTGGATGGAAAAAGTTCAGTTTAGGGTTTAAAACCCTAATGCTGATTAAGGAAAAGTTCAGTTTAGGGTTTAATACCCTAATGCTGACTAAATGGAAAAAGTTCAGTTTAGGGTTTAAAACCCTAATGATTGAATGGAAAAGTTCAGTTTAGGGTTTAAAACCCTAATGCTGACTGAAAGGAAAAAGTTCAGTTTAGGGTTTAAAACCCTAATGCTGACTGAAAGGAAAACGTTCAGTTTAGGGTTTAAAACCCTAATGCTGACTGGATGGAAAAAGTTCAGTTTAGGGTTTAAAACCCTAATGCTGACTAAAGGAAAAGTTCAGTTTAGGGTTTAAAACCCTAATGCTGACTAAATGGAAAGAGTTCAGTTTAGGGTTTAAAACCCTAATGCTGACTGAAAGGAAAAAGTTCAGTTTAGGGTTTAAAACCCTAATGTTGACTAGATGGAAAAAGTTCAGTTTAGGGTTTAAAACCCTAATGCTGACTAAATGGAAAGAGTTCAGTTTAGGGTTTAAAACCCTAATGCTGACTAAATGGAAAGAGTTCAGTTTAGTGTTTAAAACCCTAATGCTGACTGAAAGGAAAAGTTCAGTTTAGGGTTAAAAACCCTAATGCTGACTGAAAGGAAAAAGTTCAGTTTAGGGTTTAAAACCCTAATGCTGACTAAATGGAAAGAGTTCAGTTTAGGGTTTAAAACCCTAATGCTGACTGAAAGGAAAAAGTTCAGTTTAGGGTTTAAAACCCTAATGCTGACTGGATGGAAAAAGTTCAGTTTAGGGTTTAAAACCCTAATGCTGACTAAAGGAAAAGTTCAGTTTAGAGTTTAAAACCCTAATGCTGACTAAATGGAAAGAGTTCAGTTTAGGGTTTAAAACCCTAATGTTGACTGAAAGGAAAAAGTTCAGTTTAGGGTTTAAAACCCTAATACTGACTAGATGGAAAAAGTTCAGTTTATGGTTTAAAACCCTAATGCTGACTAAAGGAGAAGTTCAGTTTAGGGTTTAAAACCCTAATGCTGACTAAATGGAATGAGTTCAGTTTAGGGTTTAAAACCCTAATGCTGACTGAATGGAAAAGTTCAGTTTAGGGTTTAAAACCCTAATGCTGACTGAAAGGAAACAGTTCAGTTTAGGGTTTAAAACCCTAATGCTGACTGAAAGGAAAAAGTTCAGATTAGTGTTTAAAACCCTAATGCTGACTGGATGGAAAAAGTTCAGTTTAGGGTTTAAAACCCTAATGCTGACTAAAGGAAAAGTTCAGTTTAGGCTTTAATACCCTAATGCTGACTAAATGGAAAGAGTTCAGTTTAGGGTTTAAAACCCTAATGCTGACTGAAAAGAAAAAGTTCAGTTTAGGGTTTAAAACCCTAATGCTGACTGGATGGAAAAAGTTCAGTTTAGGGTTTAAAACCCTAATGCTGACTAAAGGAAAAGTTCAGTTTAGGGTTTAAAAACCTAATGTTGACTAAATGGAAAGAGTTCAGTTTAGGGTTTAAAACCCTAATGCTGACTGAATGGAAAAGTTTAATTTAGGGTTTAAAACCCTAATGCTGACTGAAAGGAAAAAGTTCAGTTTAGGGTTTAAAACCCTAATGCTGACTGAAAGGAAAAGTTCAGTTTAGGTTTTAAAACCCTAATGCTGACCGGCTGGAAAAAGTTCAGTTTAGGGTTTAAAACCCTAATGCTGACTGAATGGAAAAGTTCAGTTTAGGGTTTAAAACCCTAATGCTGACTGAAAGGAAAAAGTTCAGTTTAGGGTTTAAAACCCTAATGCTGACTGAAAGGAAAAAGTTCAGTTTAGGATTTAAAACCCGAATGCTGACTGGATGGAAAAAGTTCAGTTTAGGGTTTAAAACCCTAATGCTGACTAAAGGAAAAGTTCAGTTTAGGGTTTAAAACCCTAATGCTGACTAAATGGAAAGAGTTCAGTTTAGGGTTTAAAACCCTAATGCTGACTAAAAGAAAAAAGTTCAGTTTAGGGTTTAAAACCCTAATGCTGACTGGATGGAAAAAGTTCAGTTTAGGGTTTAAAACCCTAATGCTGACTAAAGGAAAAATTCAGTTTAGGGTTTAAAACCCTAATGCCGACTAAATGGAAAGAGTTTAGATTAGGGTTTAAAACCCTAATGCTGACTGAATGGAAAAAGTTCAGTTTAGGGTTTAAAACCCTAATGCTGACTAAATGGAAAGAGTTCAGTTTAGGGTTTAAAACCCTAATGCTGACTGAAAGGAAAAAGTTCAGTTTAGGGTTTAAAACCCTAATGATGACTAAATGGAAAAATTTCAGTTTAGGGTTTAAAACCCTAATGCTGACTGAAAGGAAAAAGTTCAGTTTAGGGTTTAAAACCCTAATGCTGACTGGATGGAAAAAGTTCAGTTTAGGGTTTAAAACCCTAATGCTGACTAAAGGAAAAGTTCAGTTTACAGTTTAAAACCCTAATGCTGACTAAATGGAAAGAGTTCAGTTTAGGGTTTAAAACCCTAATGTTGACTGAAAAGAAAAAGTTCAGTTTAGGGTTTAAAACCCTAATACTGACTAGATGGAAAAAGTTCAGTTTAGGGTTTAAAACCCTAATGCTGACTAAAGGAGAAGTTCAGTTTAGGGTTTAAAACCCTAATATTGACTAAATGGAAAGAGTTCAGTTTAGGGTTTAAAACCCTAATGCTGACTGACTTGAAAAGTTCAGTTTAGGGTTTAAAACCCTAATGCTGACTGAAAGGAAAAAGTTCAGTTTAGGGTTTAAAACCCTAATGCTGACTGAAAGGAAAAAGTTCAGTTTAGGGTTTAAAACCCTAATGCTGACTGGATGGAAAAAGTTCAGTTTAGGGTTTAAAACCCTAATGCTGACTAAAGGAAAAGTTCAGTTTAGGGTTTAATACCCTAATGCTGACTAAATGGAAAAAGTTCAGTTTAGGGTTTAAAACCCTAATGCTGACTGAAAAGAAAAAGTTCAGTTTAGGGTTTAAAACCCTAATGCTGACTGGATGGAAAACGTTCAGTTTAGGGTTTAAAACCCTAATGCTGACTAAAGGAAAAGTTCAGTTTAGGGTTTAAAACCCTAATGTTGACTAAATGGAAAGAGTTCAGTTTAGGGTTTAAAACCCTAATGCTGACTGAATGGAAAAGTTCAATTTAGGGTTTAAAACCCTAATGCTGACTGAAAGGAAAAAGTTCAATTTAGGGTTTAAAACCCTAATGCTGACTGAAAGGAAAAGTTCAGTTTAGGTTTTAAAACCCTAAAGCTGACCGGCTGGAAAAGTTCAGTTTAGGGTTTAAAACCCTAATGCTGACTGAAAGGAAAAATTCAGTTTAGGGTTTAAAACCCTAATGCTGACTGAAAGGAAAAAGTTCAGTTTAGGGTTTAAAACCCTAATGCTGACTGGATGGAAAAAGTTCAGTTTAGTGTTTAAAACCCTAATGCTGACTAAAGGAAAAGTTCAGTTTAGGGTTTAATACCCTAATGCTGACTAAATGGAAAAAGTTCAGTTTAGGGTTTAAAACCCTAATGATTGAATGGAAAAGTTCAGTTTAGGGTTTAAAACCCTAATGCTGACTGAAAGGAAAAAGTTCAGTTTAGGGTTTAAAACCCTAATGCTGACTGAAAGGAAAACGTTCAGTTTAGGGTTTAAAACCCTAATGCTGACTGGATGGAAAAAGTTCAGTTTATGGTTTAAAACCCTAATGCTGACTAAAGGAAAATTTCAGTTTAGGGTTTAAAACCCTAATGCTGACTAAATGGAAAGAGTTCAGTTTAGGGTTTAAAACCCTAATGCTGACTGAAAGGAAAAAGTTCAGTTTAGGGTTTAAAACCCTAATGTTGACTAGATGGAAAAAGTTCAGTTTAGGGTTTAAAACCCTAATGCTGACTAAATGGAAAGAGTTCAGTTTAGGGTTTAAAACCCTAATGCTGACTAAATGGAAAGAGTTCAGTTTAGTGTTTAAAACCCTAATGCTGACTGAAAGGAAAAGTTCAGTTTTGGGTTAAAAACCCTAATGCTGACTGAAAGGAAAAAGTTCAGTTTAGGGTTTAAAACCCTAATGCTGACTAAATGGAAAGAGTTCAGTTTAGGGTTTAAAACCCTAATGCTGACTGAAAGGAAAAAGTTCAGTTTAGGGTTTAAAACCCTAATGCTGACTGAATGGAAAAAGTTCAGTTTAGGGTTTAAAACCCTAATGCTGACTAAAGGAAAAGTTCAGTTTAGAGTTTAAAACACTAATGCTGACTAAATGGAAAGAGTTCAGTTTAGGGTTTAAAAGCCTAATGTTGACTGAAAGGAAAAAGTTCAGTTTAGGGTTTAAAACCCTAATACTGACTAGATGGAAAAAGTTCAGTTTATGGTTTAAAACCCTAATGCTGACTAAAGGAGAAGTTCAGTTTAGGGTTTAAAACCCTAATGCTGACTAAAGGGAATGAGTTCAGTTTAGGGTTTAAAACCCTAATGCTGACTGAATGGAAAAGTTCAGTTTAGGGTTTAAAACCCTAATGCTAACTGAAAGGAAAAAGTTCAGTTTAGGGTTTAAAACCCTAATGCTGACAGAAAGGAAAAAGTTCAGTTTAGTGTTTAAAACCCTAATGCTGACTGGATGGAAAAAGTTCAGTTTAGGGTTTAAAACCCTAATGCTGACTAAAGGAAAAGTTCAGTTTAGGATTTAATATCCTAATGCTGACTAAATGGAAAGAGTTCAGTTTAGGGTTTAAAACCCTAATGCTGACTGAAAAGAAAAAGTTCAGTTTAGGGTTTAAAACCCTAATGCTGACTGGATGGAAAAAGTTCAGTTTAGGGTTTAAAACCCTAATGCTGACTAAAGGAAAAGTTCAGTTTAGGGTTTAAAAACCTAATGCTGACTAAATGGAAAGAGTTCAGTTTAGGGTTTAAAACCCTAATGCAGACTGAATGGAAAAGTTCAATTTAGGGTTTAAAACCCTAATGCTGACTGAAAGGAAAAAGTTCAGTTTAGGGTTTAAAACCCTAATGCTGACTGAAAGGAAAAGTTCAGTTTAGGTTTTAAAACCCTAATGCTGACCGGCTGGAAAAGTTCAGTTTAGGGTTTAAAACCCTAATGCTGACTAAATGGAAAGAGTTCAATTTAAGGTTTAAAACCCTAATGCTGACTAAAGGAGAAGTTCAGTTTAGGGTTTAAAACCCTAATGCTGACTAAATGGAATGAGTTCAGTTTAGGGTTTAAAACCCTAATGCTGACTGAATGGAAAAGTTCAGTTTAGGGTTTAAAACCCTAATGCTAACTGAAAGGAAAAAGTTCAGTTTAGGGTTTAAAACCCTAATGCTGACTGAAAGGAAAAAGTTCAGTTTAGTGTTTAAAACCCTAATGCTGACTGGATGGAAAAAGTTCAGTTTAGGGTTTAAAACCCTAATGCTGACTAAAGGAAAAGTTCAGTTTAGGGTTTAATACCCTAATGCTGACTAAATGGAAAGAGTTCAGTTTAGGGTTTAAAACCCTAATGCTGACTGAAAAGAAAAAGTTCAGTTTAGGGTTTAAAACCCTAATGCTGACTGGATGGAAAAAGTTCAGTTTAGGGTTTAAAACCCTAATGCTGACTAAAGGAAAAGTTCAGTTTAGGGTTTAAAAACCTAATGCTGACTAAATGGAAAGAGTTCAGTTTAGGGTTTAAAACCCTAATGCTGACTGAATGGAAAAGTTCAATTTAGGGTTTAAAACCCTAATGCTGACTGAAAGGAAAAAGTTCAGTTTAGGGTTTAAAACCCTAATGCTGACTGAAAGGAAAAGTTCAGTTTAGGTTTTAAAACCCTAATGCTGACCGGCTGGAAAAGTTCAGTTTAGGGTTTAAAACCCTAATGCTGACTAAATGGAAAGAGTTCAATTTAAGGTTTAAAACCCTAATGCTGACTGAAAGGAAAAAGTTCAGTTTAGGGTTTAAAACCCTAATGCTGACTGATAGGAAAAGTTCAGTTTAGGGTTTAAAACCCTAATGCTGACTGGATGGAAAAAGTTCAGTTTAGGGTTTAAAACCCTAATGCTGACTAAAGGAAAAGTTCAGTTTAGGGTTTAAAACCCTAATGCTGACTAAAGGAAAAGTTCAGTTTACAGTTTAAAACACTAATGCTGACTAAATGGAAAGAGTTCAGTTTAGGGTTTAAAACCCTAATGTTGACTGAAAGGAAAAAGTTCAGTTTAGGGTTTAAAACCCTAATACTGACTAGATGGAAAAAGTTCAGTTTAGGGTTTAAAACCCTAATGCTGACTAAAGGAGAAGTTCAGTTTAGGGTTTAAAACCCTAATGCTGACTAAATGGAAAGAGTTCAGTTTAGGGTTTAAAACCCTAATGCTGACTGAATGGAAAAGTTCAGTTTAGTGTTTAAAACCCTAATGCTGACTGAAAGGAAAAAGTTCAGTTTAGGGTTTAAAACCCTAATGCTGACTGAAAGGAAAAAGTTCAGTTTAGGGTTTAAAACCCTAATGCTGACTGGATGGAAAAAGTTCAGTTTAGGGTTTAAAACCCTAATGCTGACTAAAGGAAAAGTTCAGTTTAGGGTTTAATACCCTAATGCTGACTAAATGGAAAAAGTTCAGTTTAGGGTTTAAAACCCTAATGATTGAATGGAAAAGTTCAGTTTAGGGTTTAAAACCCTAATGTTGACTGAAAGGAAAAAGTTCAGTTTAGGGTTTAAAACCCTAATGCTGACTGAAAGGAAAACGTTCAGTTTAGGGTTTAAAACCCTAATGCTGACTGGATGGAAAAAGTTCAGTTTATGGTTTAAAACCCTAATGCTGACTAAAGGAAAAGTTCAGTTTAGGGTTTAAAACCCTAATGCTGAGTAAATGGAAAGAGTTCAGTTTAGGGTTTAAAACCCTAATGCTGACTGAAAGGAAAAAGTTCAGTTTAGGGTTTAAAACCCTAATGTTGACTAGATGGAAAAAGTTCAGTTTAGGGTTTAAAACCCTAATGCTGACTAAATGGAAAGAGTTCAGTTTAGGGTTTAAAACCCTAATGCTGACTAAATGGAAAGAGTTCAGTTTAGTGTTTAAAACCCTAATACTGACTGAAAGGAAAAGTTCAGTTTAGGGTTAAAAACCCTAATGCTGACTGAAAGGAAAAAGTTCAGTTTAGGGTTTAAAACCCTAATGCTGACTAAATGGAAAGAGTTCAGTTTAGGGTTTAAAACCCTAATGCTGACTGAAAGGAAAAAGTTCAGTTTAGGGTTTAAAACCCTAATGCTGACTGGATGGAAAAAGTTCAGTTTAGGGTTTAAAACCCTAATGCTGACTAAAGGAAAAGTTCAGTTTAGAGTTTAAAACCCTAATGCTGACTAAATGGAAAGAGTTCAGTTTAGGGTTTAAAAGCCTAATGTTGACTGAAAGGAAAAAGTTCAGTTTAGGGTTTAAAACCCTAATACTGACTAGATGGAAAAAGTTCAGTTTATGGTTTAAAACCCTAATGCTGACTAAAGGAGAAGTTCAGTTTAGGGTTTAAAACCCTAATGCTGACTAAATGGAATGAGTTCAGTTTAGGGTTTAAAACCCTAATGCTGACTGAATGGAAAAGTTCAGTTTAGGGTTTAAAACCCTAATGCTGACTGAAAGGAAAAAGTTCAGTTTAGGGTTTAAAACCCTAATGCTGACTGAAAGGAAAAAGTTCAGTTTAGTGTTTAAAACCCTAATGCTGACTGGATGGAAAAAGTTCAGTTTAGGGTTTAAAACCCTAATGCTGACTAAAGGAAAAGTTCAGTTTAGGGTTTAATACCCTAATGCTGACTAAATGGAAAGAGTTCAGTTTAGGGTTTAAAACCCTAATGCTGACTGAAAAGAAAAAGTTCAGTTTAGGGTTTAAAACCCTAATGCTGACTGGATGGAAAAAGTTCAGTTTAGGGTTTAAAACCCTAATGCTGACTAAAGGAAAAGTTCAGTTTAGGGTTTAAAAACCTAATGCTGACTAAATGGAAAGAGTTCAGTTTAGGGTTTAAAACCCTAATGCTGACTGAATGGAAAAGTTCAATTTAGGGTTTAAAACCCTAATGCTGACTGAAAGGAAAAAGTTCAGTTTAGGGTTTAAAACCCTAATGCTGACTGAAAGGAAAAGGTTCAGTTTAGGGTTTAAAACCCTAATGCTGACTAAATGGAAAGAGTTCAGTTTAGGGTTTAAAACCTAATGCTGACTGAATGGAAAAGTTCAGTTTAGGGTTTAAAACCCTAATGCTGACTGAAAGGAAAAAGTTCAGTTTAGGGTTTAAAACCCTAATGCTGACTGAAAGGAAAAAGTTCAGTTTAGTGTTTAAAACCCTAATGCTGACTGGATGGAAAAAGTTCAATTTAGGGTTTAAAACCCTAATGCTGACTAAAGGAAAAGTTCAGTTTAGGGTTTAATACCCTAATGCTGACTAAATGGAAAGAGTTCAGTTTAGGGTTTAAAACCCTAATGCTGACTGAAAAGAAAAAGTTCAGTTTAGGGTTTAAAACCCTAATGCTGACTGGATGGAAAAAGTTCAGTTTAGGTTTTAAAACCCTAATGCTGACTAAAGGAAAAGTTCAGTTTAGGGTTTAAAACCCTAATGCTGACTAAATGGAAAGAGTTCAGATTAGGGTTTAAAACCCTAATGCTGACTGAATGGAAAGAGTTCAGTTTAGGGTTTAAAACCCTAATGCTGACTGGATGGAAAAAGTTCAGTTTAGGGTTTAAAACCCTAATGCTGACTAAATGGAAAAAGTTCAATTTAGGGTTTAAAATCCTAATGTTGACTAAAAGGAAAGAGTTCAGTTTAGGGTTTAAAACCCTAATGATTGAATGGAAAAGTTCAGTTTAGGGTTTAAAACCCTAATGCTGACTGAAAGGAAAAAGTTCAGTTTAGGGTTTAAAACCCTAATGCTGACTGAAAGGAAAACGTTCAGTTTAGGGTTTAAAACCCTAATGCTGACTGGATGGAAAAAGTTCAGTTTAGGGTTTAAAACCCTAATGATGCCTAAAGGAAAAGTTCAGTTTAGGGTTTAAAACCCTAATGCTGACTAAAGGAAAAGTTCAGTTTACAATTTAAAACCCTAATGCTGACTAAATGGAAAGAGTTTAGTTTAGGGTTTAAAACCCTAATGTTGACTGAAAAGAAAAAGTTCAGTTTAGGGTTTAAAACCCTAATACTGACTAGATGGAAAAAGTTCAGTTTAGGGTTTAAAACCCTAATGCTGACTAAAGGAGAAGTTCAGTTTAGGGTTTAAAACCCTAATGCTGACTAAATGGAAAGAGTTCAGATTAGGGTTTAAAACCCTAATGCTGACTAAAGGAGAAGTTCAGTTTAGGGTTTAAAACCCTAATGCTGACTAAATGGAATGAGTTCAGTTTAGGGTTTAAAACCCTAATGCTGACTGAATGGAAAAGTTCAGTTTAGGGTTTAAAACCCTAATGCTGACTGAAAGGAAAAAGTTCAGTTTAGGGTTTAAAACCCTAATGCTGACTGAAAGGAAAAAGTTCAGTTTAGTGTTTAAAACCCTAATGCTGACTGGATGGAAAAAGTTCAATTTAGGGTTTAAAACCCTAATGCTGACTAAAGGAAAAGTTCAGTTTAGGGTTTAATACCCTAATGCTGACTAAATGGAAAGAGTTCAGTTTAGGGTTTAAAACCCTAATGCTGACTGAAAAGAAAAAGTTCAGTTTAGGGTTTAAAACCCTAATGCTGACTGGATGGAAAAAGTTCAGTTTAGGTTTTAAAACCCTAATGCTGACTAAAGGAAAAGTTCAGTTTAGGGTTTAAAAACCTAATGCTGACTAAATGGAAAGAGTTCAGTTTAGGGTTTAAAACCCTAATGCTGACTGAATGGAAAAGTTCAATTTAGGGTTTAAAACCCTAATGCTGACTGAAAGGAAAAAGTTCAGTTTAGGGTTTAAAACCCTAATGCTGACTGGATGGAAAAAGTTCAGTTTAGGGTTTAAAACCCTAATGCTGACTAAATGGAAAGAGTTCAGTTTAGGGTTTAAAACCTAATGCTGACTGAAAGGAAAAAAGTTCAGTTTAGGGTTTAAAACCCTAATGCTGACTAAATGGAAAAAGTTCAATTTAGGGTTTAAAACCCTAATGTTGACTGAAAGGAAAAAGTTCAGTTTAGGGTTTAAAACCCTAATGCTGACTGGATGGAAAAAGTTCAGTTTAGGGTTTAAAACCCTAATGCTGACTGGATGGAAAAAGTTCAGTTTAGGGTTTAAAACCCTAATGCTGACTAAAGGAAAAGTTCAGTTTAGGGTTTAAAACCCTAATGCTGACTAAATGGAAAGAGTTCAGATTAGGGTTTAAAACCCTAATGCTGACTGAATGGAAAGAGTTCAGTTTAGGGTTTAAAACCCTAATGCTGACTGGATGGAAAAAGTTCAGTTTAGGGTTTAAAACCCTAATGCTGACTAAATGGAAAAAGTTCAATTTAGGGTTTAAAATCCTAATGTTGACTGAAAGGAAAGAGTTCAGTTTAGGGTTTAAAACCCTAATGATTGAATGGAAAAGTTCAGTTTAGGGTTTAAAACCCTAATGCTGACTGAAAGGAAAAAGTTCAGTTTAGGGTTTAAAACCCTAATGCTGACTGAAAGGAAAACGTTCAGTTTAGGGTTTAAAACCCTAATGCTGACTGGATGGAAAAAGTTCAGTTTAGGGTTTAAAACCCTAATGCTGACTAAAGGAAAAGTTCAGTTTAGGGTTTAAAACCCTAATGCTGACTAAAGGAAAAGTTCAGTTTACAGTTTAAAACCCTAATGCTGACTAAATGGAAAGAGTTCAGTTTAGGGTTTAAAACCCTAATGTTGACTGAAAAGAAAAAGTTCAGTTTAGGGTTTAAAACCCTAATACTGACTAGATTGAAAAAGTTCAGTTTAGGGTTTAAAACCCTAATGCTGACTAAAGGAGAAGTTCAGTTTAGGGTTTAAAACCCTAATGCTGACTAAATGGAAAGAGTTCAGATTAGGGTTTAAAACCCTAATGCTGACTAAAGGAGAAGTTCAGTTTAGGGTTTAAAACCCTAATGCTGACTAAATGGAATGAGTTCAGTTTAGGGTTTAAAACCCTAATGCTGACTGAATGGAAAAATTCAGTTTAGGGTTTAAAACCCTAATGCTGACTGAAAGGAAAAAGTTCAGTTTAGGGTTTAAAACCCTAATGCTGACTGAAAGGAAAAAGTTCAGTTTAGTGTTTAAAACCCTAATGCTGACTGGATGGAAAAAGTTTAATTTAGGGTTTAAAACCCTAATGCTGACTAAAGGAAAAGTTCAGTTTAGGGTTTAATACCCTAATGCTGACTAAATGGAAAGAGTTCAGTTTAGGGTTTAAAACCCTAATGCTGACTGAAAAGAAAAAGTTCAGTTTAGGGTTTAAAACCCTAATGCTGACTGGATGGAAAAAGTTCAGTTTAGGTTTTAAAACCCTAATGCTGACTAAAGGAAAAGTTCAGTTTAGGGTTTAAAAACCTAATGCTGACTAAATGGAAAGAGTTCAGTTTAGGGTTTAAAACCCTAATGCTGACTGAATGGAAAAGTTCAATTTAGGGTTTAAAACCCTAATGCTGACTGAAAGGAAAAAGTTCAGTTTAGGGTTTAAAACCCTAATGCTGACTGAAAGGAAAAGTTCAGTTTAGGTTTTAAAACCCTAATGCTGACCGGCTGGAAAAGTTCAGTTTAGGGTTTAAAACCCTAATGCTGACTAAATGGAAAGAGTTCAATTTAAGGTTTAAAACCCTAATGCTGACTGAAAGGAAAAAGTTCAGTTTAGGGTTTAAAACCCTAATGATGACTGAAAGGAAAAGTTCAGTTTATGTTTTAAAACCCTAATGCTGACCGGCTGGAAAAGTTCAGTTTAGGGTTTAAAACCCTAATGCTGACTAAAAGGAAAATTTCATTGTAGGGTTTGAAACCCTAATACTGACTAAATGGAAAAAGTTCAGTTTAGGGTTTAAAACCCTAATGCTGACTGAAAGGAAAAAGTTCAGTTTAGGATTTAAAACCCGAATGCTGACTGGATGGAAAAAGTTCAGTTTAGGGTTTAAAACCCTAATACTGACTAAAGGAAAAGTTCAGTTTAGGGTTTAAAACCCTAATGCTGACTAAAAGAAAAATTCAGTTTAGGGTTTAAAACCCTAATGCTGACTAAATGGAAAGAGTTCAGTTTAGGGTTTAAAACCCTAATGCTGACTGAATGGAAAAAGTTCAGTTTAGGGTTTAAAACCCTAATGCTGACTAATGGAAAAGTTCAGTTTAGGGTTTAAAACCCTAATGCTGACTAAATGGAAAGAGTTCAGTTTAGGGTTTAAAACCCTAATGCTGACTGAAAGGAAAAAGTTCAGTTTAGGGTTTAAAAACCTAATGCTGACTAAATGGAAAAAGTTCAGTTTAGGGTTTAAAACCCTAATGCTGACTGAAAGGAAAAAGTTCAGTTTAGGGTTTAAAACCCTAATGCTGACTGGATGGAAAAAGTTCAGTTTAGGGTTTAAAACCCTAATGCTGACTAAATGGAAAGAGTTCAGTTTAGGGTTTAAAACCTAATGCTGACTGAAAGGAAAAAGTTCAGTTTAGGGTTTAAAACCCTAATGCTGACTAAATGGAAAAAGTTTAATTTAGGGTTTAAAACCCTAATGTTGACTGAAAGGAAAAAGTTCAGTTTAGGGTTTAAAACCCTAATGCTGACTAAAGGAAAAGTTCACTTTAGGGTTTAAAACCCTAATGCTGACTAAATGGAAAGAGTTCAGTTTAGGGTTTAAAACCCTAATGCTGACTGGATGGAAAAAGTTCAGTTTAGGGTTTAAAACCCTAATGCTGACTAAAGGAAAAGTTCAGTTTAGGGTTTAAAACCCTAATGCTGACTAAAGGAGAAGTTCAGTTTAGGGTTTAAAACCCTAATGCTGACTAAATGGAAAAAGTTCAATTTAGGGTTTAAAATCCTAATGTTGACTGAAAGGAAAGAGTTCAGTTTAGGGTTTAAAACCCTAATGATTGAATGGAAAAGTTCAGTTTAGGGTTTAAAACCCTAATGCTGACTGAAAGGAAAAAGTTAAGTTTAGGGTTTAAATCCCTAATGCTGACTGAAAGGAAAACGTTCAGTTTAGGGTTTGAAACCCTAATGCTGACTGGATGGAAAAAGTTCAGTTTAGGGTTTAAAACCCTAATGCTGACTAAAGGAAAAGTTCAGTTTAGGGTTTAAAACCCTAATGCTGACTAAAGAAAAAGTTCAGTTTACAATTTAAAACCCTAATGCTGACTAAATGGAAAGAGTTCAGTTTAGGGTTAAAAACCCTAATGTTGACTGAAAGGAAAAAGTTCAGTTTAGGGTTTAAAACCCTAATACTGACTAGATGGAAAAAGTTCAGTTTAGGGTTTAAAACCCTAATGCTGACTAAAGGAGAAGTTCAGTTTAGGGTTTAAAACCCTAATGCTGACTAAATGGAAAGAGTTCAGATTAGGGTTTAAAACCCTAATGCTGACTAAAGTAGAAGTTCAGTTTAGGGTTTAAAACCCTAATGCTGACTAAATGGAATGAGTTCAGTTTAGGGTTTAAAACCCTAATGCTGACTGAATGGAAAAGTTCAGTTTAGGGTTTAAAACCCTAATGCTGACTGAAAGGAAAAAGTTCAGTTTAGGGTTTAAAACCCTAATGCTGACTGAAAGGAAAAAGTTCAGTTTAGTGTTTAAAACCCTAATGCTGACTGGATGGAAAAAGTTCAGTTTAGGGTTTAAAACCCTAATGCTGACTAAAGGAAAAGTTCAGTTTAGGGTTTAATACCCTAATGCTGACTAAATGGAAAGAGTTCAGTTTAGGGTTTAAAACCCTAATGCTGACTGAAAAGAAAAAGTTCAGTTTAGGGTTTAAAACCCTAATGCTGACTAAAGGAAAAGTTCAGTTTAGGGTTTAAAACCCTAATGCTGACTAAATGGAAAGAGTTCAGATTAGGGTTTAAAAACCTAATGCTGACTAAATGGAAAGAGTTCAGTTTAGGGTTTAAAACCCTAATGCTGACTGAATGGAAAAGTTCAATTTAGGGTTTAAAACCCTAATGCTGACTGAAAGGAAAAAGTTCAGTTTAGGGTTTAAAACCCTAATGCTGACTGAAAGGAAAAGTTCAGTTTAGGTTTTAAAACCCTAATGCTGATCGGCTGGAAAAGTTCAGTTTAGGGTTTAAAACCCTAATGCTGACTAAATGGAAAGAGTTCAATTTAAGGTTTAAAACCCTAATGCTTAATGAAAGGAAAAAGTTCAGTTTAGGGTTTAAAACCCTAATGCTGACTGAAAGGAAAAGTTCAGTTTATGTTTTAAAACCCTAATGCTGACCGGTTGGAAAAGTTCAGTTTAGGGTTTAAAACCCTAATGCTGACTAAAAGGAAAATTTCAGTTTAGGGTTTGAAACCCTAATGCTGACTAAATGGAAAAAGTTCAGTTTAGGGTTTAAAACCCTAATGCTGACTGAAAGGAAAAAGTTCAGTTTAGGATTTAAAACCCGAATGCTGACTGGATGGAAAAAGTTCAGTTTAGGGTTTAAAACCCTAATGCTGACTAAAGGAAAAGTTCAGTTTAGGGTTTAAAACCCTAATGCTGACTAAAGGAAAAATTCAGTTTAGGGTTTAAAACCCTAATGCTGACTAAATGGAAAGAGTTCAGTTTAGGGTTTAAAACCCTAATGCTGACTGGATGGAAAAAGTTCAGTTTAGGGTTTAAAACCCTAATGCTGACTAAAGGAAAAGTTCAGTTTAGGGTTTAAAACCCTAATGCTGACTAAATGGAAAGAGTTCAGATTAGGGTTTAAAAACCTAATGCTGACTAAATGGAAAGAGTTCAGTTTAGGGTTTAAAACCCTAATGCTGACTGAATGGAAAAGTTCAATTTAGGGTTTAAAACCCTAATGCTGACTGAAAGGAAAAAGTTCAGTTTAGGGTTTAAAACCCTAATGCTGACTGAAAGGAAAAGTTCAGTTTAGGTTTTAAAACCCTAATGCTGACCGGCTGGAAAAGTTCAGTTTAGGGTTTAAAACCCTAATGCTGACTAAATGGAAAGAGTTCAATTTAAGGTTTAAAACCCTAATGCTTAATGAAAGGAAAAAGTTCAGTTTAGGGTTTAAAACCCTAATGCTGACTGAAAGGAAAAGTTCAGTTTATGTTTTAAAACCCTAATGCTGACCGGTTGGAAAAGTTCAGTTTAGGGTTTAAAACCCTAATGCTGACTAAAAGGAAAATTTCAGTTTAGGGTTTGAAACCCTAATGCTGACTAAATGGAAAAAGTTCAGTTTAGGGTTTAAAACCCTAATGCTGACTGAAAGGAAAAAGTTCAGTTTAGGATTTAAAACCCGAATGCTGACTGGATGGAAAAAGTTCAGTTTAGGGTTTAAAACCCTAATGCTGACTAAAGGAAAAGTTCAGTTTAGGGTTTAAAACCCTAATGCTGACTAAAGGAAAAATTCAGTTTAGGGTTTAAAACCCTAATGCTGACTAAATGGAAAGAGTTCAGTTTAGGGTTTAAAACCCTAATGCTGACTGAATGGAAAAAGTTCAGTTTAGGGTTTAAAACCCTAATGCTGACTAAAAGGAAAATTTCAGTTTAGGGTTTGAAACCCTAATGCTGACTAAATGGAAAAAGTTCAGTTTAGGGTTTAAAACCCTAATGCTGACTGAAAGGAAAAAGTTCAGTTTAGGATTTAAAACCCGAATGCTGACTGGATGGAAAAAGTTCAGTTTAGGGTTTAAAACCCTAATGCTGACTAAAGGAAAAGTTCAGTTTAGGGTTTAAAACCCTAATGCTGACTAAAGGAAAAATTCAGTTTAGGGTTTAAAACCCTAATGCTGACTAAATGGAAAGAGTTCAGTTTAGGGTTTAAAACCCTAATGCTGACTGAATGGAAAAAGTTCAGTTTAGGGTTTAAAACCCTAATGCTGACTAATGGAAAAGTTCAGTTTAGGGTTTAAAACCCTAATGCTGACTAAATGGAAAGAGTTCAGTTTAGTGTTTAAAACCCTAATGCTGACTGAAAGGAAAAAGTTCAGTTTAGGGTTTAAAAACCTAATGCTGACTAAATGGAAAAAGTTCAGTTTAGGGTTTAAAACCCTAATGCTGACTGAAAGGAAAAAGTTCAGTTTAGGGTTTAAAACCCTAATGCTGACTGGATGGAAAAAGTTCAGTTTAGGGTTTAAAACCCTAATGCTGACTAAATGGAAAGAGTTCAGTTTAGGGTTTAAAACCTAATGCTGACTGAAAGGAAAAAGTTCAGTTTAGGGTTTAAAACCCTAATGCTGACTAAATGGAAAAAGTTCAATTTAGGGTTTAAAACCCTAATGTTGACTGAAAGGAAAAAGTTCAGTTTAGGGTTTAAAACCCTAATGCTGACTGGATGGAAAAAGTTCAGTTTAGGGTTTAAAACCCTAATGCTGACTAAAGAAAAAGTTCAGTTTAGGGTTTAAAACCCTAATGTTGACTAAATGGAAAGAGTTCAGATTAGGGTTTAAAACCATAATGCTGACTGAATGGAAAAAGTTCAGTTTAGGGTTTAAAACCCTAATGCTGACTGGATGGAAAAAGTTCAGTTTAGGGTTTAAAACCCTAATGCTGACTAAAGGAGAAGTTCAGTTTAGGGTTTAAAACCCTAATGCTGACTAAATGGAAAAAGTTCAATTTAGGGTTTAAAATCCTAATGTTGACTGAAAGGAAAGAGTTCAGTTTAGGGTTTAAAACCCTAATGATTGAATGGAAAAGTTCAGTTTAGGGTTTAAAACCCTAATGCTGACTGAAAGGAAAAAGTTCAGTTTAGGGTTTAAAACCCTAATGTTGACTGAAAGGAAAACGTTCAGTTTAGGGTTTAAAACCCTAATGCTGACTGGATGGAAAAAGTTCAGTTTAGGGTTTAAAACCCTAATGCTGACTAAAGGAAAAGTTCAGTTTAGGGTTTAAAACCCTAATGCTGACTAAAGGAAAAGTTCAGTTTACAGTTTAAAACCCTAATGCTGACTAAATGGAAAGAGTTCAGTTTAGGGTTTAAAACCCTAATGTTGACTGAAAGGAAAAAGTTCAGTTTAGGGTTTAAAACCCTAATACTGACTAGATGGAAAAAGTTCAGTTTAGGGTTTAAAACCCTAATGCTGACTAAAGGAGAAGTTCAGTTTAGGGTTTAAAACCCTAATGCTGACTAAATGGAAAGAGTTCAGATTAGGGTTTAAAACCCTAATGCTGACTGAATGGAAAAAGTTCAGTTTAGGGTTTAAAACCCTAATGTTGACTGAAAGGAAAAAGTTCAGTTTAGGGTTTAAAACCCTAATGCTGACTGGATGGAAAAAGTTCAGTTTAGGGTTTAAAACCCTAATGCTGACTAAAGGAAAAGTTCAGTTTAGGGTTTAAAACCCTAATGCTGACTAAATGGAAAGAGTTCAGATTAGGGTTTAAAACCCTAATGCTGACTGAATGGAAAAAGTTCAGTTTAGGGTTTAAAACCCTAATGCTGACTGGATGGAAAAAGTTCAGTTTAGGGTTTAAAACCCTAATGCTGACTAAAGGAAAAGTTCAGTTTAGGGTTTAAAACCCTAATGCTGACTAAATGGAAAGAGTTCAGTTTAGGGTTTAAAACCCTAATGCTGACTGAATGGAAAAGTTCAGTTTAGTGTTTAAAACCCTAATGCTGACTAAATGGAAAAAGTTCAATTTAGGGTTTAAAATCCTAATGTTGACTGGATGGAAAAAGTTCAGTTTAGGGTTTAAAACCCTAATGCTGACTAAAGGAAAAGTTCAGTTTAGGGTTTAAAACCCTAATGCTGACTAAATGGAAAGAGTTCAGATTAGGGTTTAAAACCCTAATGCTGACTGAATGGAAAAAGTTCAGTTTAGGGTTTAAAACCCTAATGCTGACTGGATGGAAAAAGTTCAGTTTAGGGTTTAAAACCCTAATGCTGACTAAAGGAAAAGTTCAGTTTAGGGTTTAAAACCCTAATGCTGACTAAATGGAAAGAGTTCAGATTAGGGTTTAAAACCCTAATGCTGACTGAATGGAAAAAGTTCAGTTTAGGGTTTAAAACCCTAATGCTGACTGGATGGAAAAAGTTCAGTTTAGGGTTTAAAACCCTAATGCTGACTAAAGGAAAAGTTCAGTTTAGGGTTTAAAACCCTAATGCTGACTAAATGGAAAGAGTTCAGATTAGGGTTTAAAACCCTAATGCTGACTGAATGGAAAAAGTTCAGTTTAGGGTTTAAAACCCTAATGCTGACTGGATGGAAAAAGTTCAGTTTAGGGTTTAAAACCCTAATGCTGACTAAAGGAAAAGTTCAGTTTAGGGTTTAAAACCCTAATGCTGACTAAATGGAAAGAGTTCAGTTTAGGGTTTAAAACCCTAATGCTGACTAAATGGAAAGAGTTCAGTTTAGGGTTTAAAACCCTAATGCTGACTGGATGGAAAAAGTTCAGTTTAGGGTTTAAAACCCTAATGCTGACTAAAGGAAAAGTTCAGTTTAGGGTTTAAAACCCTAATGCTGACTGAAAGGAAAAAGTTCAGTTTAGGGTTTAAAACCCTAATGCTGACTGAAAGGAAAACGTTCAGTTTAGGGTTTAAAACCCTAATGCTGACTGGATGGAAAAAGTTCAGTTTAGGGTTTAAAACCCTAATGCTGACTAAAGGAAAAGTTCAGTTTAGGGTTTAAAACCCTAATGCTGACTAAAGGAAAAGTTCAGTTTACAGTTTAAAACCCTAATGCTGACTAAATGGAAAGAGTTCAGTTTAGGGTTTAAAACCCTAATGTTGACTGAAGTGAAAAAGTTCTGTTTAGGGTTTAAAACCCTAATACTGACTAGATGGAAAAAGTTCAGTTTAGGGTTTAAAACCCTAATGCTGACTAAAGGAGAAGTTCAGTTTAGGGTTTAAAACCCTAATGCTGACTAAATGGAAAGAGTTCAGTTTAGGGTTTAAAACCCTAATGCTGACTGAATGGAAAAGTTCAGTTTAGTGTTTAAAACCCTAATGCTGACTGAAAGGAAAAAGTTCAGTTTAGGGTTTAAAACCCTAATGCTGACTGAAAGGAAAAAGTTCAGTTTAGGGTTTAAAACCCTAATGCTGACTGGATGGAAAAAGTTCAGTTTAGGGTTTAAAACCCTAATGCTGACTAAAGGAAAAGTTCAGTTTAGGGTTTAATACCCTAATGCTGACTAAATGGAAAAAGTTCAGTTTAGGGTTTAAAACCCTAATGATTGAATGGAAAAGTTCAGTTTAGGGTTTAAAACCCTAATGCTGACTGAAAGGAAAAAGTTCAGTTTAGGGTTTAAAACCCTAATGCTGACTGAAAGGAAAACGTTCAGTTTAGGGTTTAAAACCCTAATGCTGACTGGATGGAAAAAGTTCAGTTTATGGTTTAAAACCCTAATGCTGACTAAAGGAAAAGTTCAGTTTAGGGTTTAAAACCCTAATGCTGACTAAATGGAAAGAGTTCAGTTTAGGGTTTAAAACCCTAATGCTGACTGAAAGGAAAAAGTTCAGTTTAGGGTTTAAAACCCTAATGTTGACTAGATGGAAAAAGTTCAGTTTAGGGTTAAAAACCCTAATGCTGACTAAATGGAAAGAGTTCAGTTTAGGGTTTAAAACCCTAATGCTGACTGGATGGAAAGAGTTCAGTTTAGTGTTTAAAACCCTAATGCTGACTGAAAGGAAAAGTTCAGTTTAGGGTTAAAAACCCTAATGCTGACTGAAAGGAAAAAGTTCAGTTTAGGGTTTAAAACCCTAATGCTGACTAAATGGAAAGAGTTCAGTTTAGGGTTTAAAACCCTAATGCTGACTGAAAGGAAAAAGTTCAGTTTAGGGTTTAAAACACTAATGCTGACTGGATGGAAAAAGTTCAGTTTAGGGTTTAAAACCCTAATACTGACTAAAGGAAAAGTTCAGTTTAGAGTTTAAAACCCTAATGCTGACTAAATGGAAAGAGTTCAGTTTAGGGTTTAAAACCCTAATGTTGACTGAAAGAAAAAGTTCAGTTTAGGGTTTAAAACCCTAATACTGACTAGATGGAAAAAGTTCAGTTTATGGTTTAAAACCCTAATGCTGACTAAAGGAGAAGTTCAGTTTAGGGTTTAAAACCCTAATGCTGACTGAATGGAATGAGTTCAGTTTAGGGTTTAAAACCCTAATGCTGACTGAATGGAAAAGTTCAGTTTAGGGTTTAAAACCCTAATGCTGACTGAAAGGAAAAAGTTCAGTTTAGGGTTTAAAACCCTAATGCTGACTGAAAGGAAAAAGTTCAGTTTAGTGTTTAAAACCCTAATGCTAACTGGATGGAAAAAGTTCAGTTTAGGGTTTAAAACCCTAATGCTGACTAAAGGAAAAGTTCAGTTTAGGGTTTAATACCCTAATGCTGACTAAATGGAAAGAGTTCAGTTTAGGGTTTAAAACCCTAATGCTGACTGAAAAGAAAAAGTTCAGTTTAGGGTTTAAAACCCTAATGCTGACTGAATGGAAAAAGTTCAGTTTAGGGTTTAAAACCCTAATGCTGACTAAAGGAAAAGTTCAGTTTAGGGTTTAAAAACCTAATGCTGACTAAATGGAAAGAGTTCAGTTTAGGGTTTAAAACCCTAATGCTGACTGAATGGAAAAGTTCAATTTAGGGTTTAAAACCCTAATGCTGACTGAAAGGAAAAAGTTCAGTTTAGGGTTTAAAACCCTAATGCTGACTGAAAGGAAAAGTTCAGTTTAGGTTTTAAAACCCTAATGCTGACCGGCTGGAAAAGTTCAGTTTAGGGTTTAAAACCCTAATGCTGTCTAAATGGAAAGTGTTCAATTTAAGGTTTAAAACCCTAATGCTGACTGAAAGGAAAAAGTTCAGTTTAGGGTTTAAAACCCTAATGCTGACTGAAAGGAAAAGTTCAGTTTATGTTTTAAAACCCTAATGCTGACCGGCTGGAAAAGTTCAGTTTAGAGTTTAAAACCCTAATGCTGACTAAAAGGAAAATTTCAGTTTAGGGTTTGAAACCCTAATGCTGACTAAATGGAAAATGTTCAGTTTAGGGTTTTAAACCCTAATGCTGACTGAAAGGAAAAAGTTCAGTTTAGGATTTAAAACCCGAATGCTGACTGGATGGAAAAAGTTCAGTTTAGGGTTTAAAACCCTAATGCTGACTAAAGGAAAAGTTCAGTTTAGGGTTTAAAACCCTAATGCTGACTAAAGGAAAAATTCAGTTTAGGGTTTAAAACCCTAATGCTGACTAAATGGAAAGAGTTCAGTTTAGGGTTTAAAACCCTAATGCTGACTGAATGGAAAAAGTTCAGTTTAGGGTTTAAAACCCTAATGCTGACTAATGGAAAAGTTCAGTTTAGGGTTTAAAACCCTAATGCTGACTAAATGGAAAGAGTTAAGTTTAGGGTTTAAAACCCTAATGCTGACTAAAAGGAAAAAGTTCAGTTTAGGGTTTAAAAACCTAATGCTGACTAAATGGAAAAAGTTCAGTTTAGGGTTTAAAACCCTAATGCTGACTGAAAGGAAAAAGTTCAGTTTAGGGTTTAAAACCCTAATGCTGACTGGATGGAAAAAGTTCAGTTTAGGGTTTAAAACCCTAATGCTGACTAAATGGAAAAAGTTCAGTTTAGGGTTTAAAACCTAATGCTGACTGAAAGGAAAAAGTTCAGTTTAGGGTTTAAAACCCTAATGCTGACTAAATGGAAAAAGTTCAATTTAGGGTTTAAAACCCTAATGCTGACTGGATGGAAAAAGTTCAGTTTAGGGTTTAAAACCCTAATGCTGACAAAAGGAAAAGTTCAGTTTAGGGTTTAAAACCCTAATGCTGACTAAATGGAAAGAGTTCAGATTAGGGTTTAAAACCCTAATGCTGACTGAATGGAAAAAGTTCAGTTTAGGGTTTAAAACCCTAATGCTGACTGGATGGAAAAAGTTCAGTTTAGGGTTTAAAACCCTAATGCTGAATAAAGGAGAAGTTCAGTTTAGGGTTTAAAACCCTAATGCTGACTAAATGGAAAAAGTTCAATTTAGGGTTTAAAATCCTAATGTTGACTGAAAGGAAAGAGTTCAGTTTAGGGTTTAAAACCCTAATGATTGAATGGAAAAGTTCAGTTTAGGGTTTAAAACCCTAATGCTGACTGAAAGGAAAAAGTTCAGTTTAGGGTTTAAAACCCTAATGCTGACTGAAAGGAAAACGTTCAGTTTAGGGTTTAAAACCCTATTGCTGACTGGATGGAAAAAGTTCAGTTTAGGGTTTAAAACCCTAATGCTGACTAAAGGAAAAGTTCAGTTTAGGGTTTAAAACCCTAATGCTGACTAAAGGAAAAGTTCAGTTTACAGATTAAAACCCTAATGCTGACTAAATGGAAAGAGTTCAGTTTAGGGTTTAAAACCCTAATGTTGACTGAAAGGAAAAAGTTCAGTTTAGGGTTTAAAACCCTAATACTGACTAGATGGAAAAAGTTCAGTTTAGGGTTTAAAACCCTAATGCTGACTAAAGGAGAAGTTCAGTTTAGGGTTTAAAACCCTAATGCTGACTAAATGGAAAGAGTTCAGTTTAGGGTTTAAAACCCTAATGCTGACTGAATGGAAAAGTTCAGTTTAGGGTTTAAAACCCTAATGCTGACTGAAAGGAAAAAGTTCAGTTTAGGGTTTTAAACCCTAATGCTGATTGAAAGGAAAAAGTTCAGTTTAGGGTTTAAAACCCTAATGCTGACTGGATGGAAAAAGTTCAGTTTAGGGTTTAAAACCCTAATGCTGACTAAAGGAAAAGTTCAGTTTAGGGTTTAATACCCTAATGCTGACTAAATGGAAAAAGTTCAGTTTAGGGTTTAAAACCCTAATGATTGAATGGAAAAGTTCAGTTTAGGGTTTAAAACCCTAATGCTGACTGAAAGGAATAAGTTCAGTTTAGGGTTTAAAACCCTAATGCTGACTGAAAGGAAAACGTTCAGTTTAGGGTTTAAAACCCTAATGCTGACTGGATGGAAAAAATTCAGTTTAGGGTTTAAAACCCTAATGCTGACTAAAGGAAAAGTTCAGTTTAGGGTTTAAAACCCTAATGCTGACTAAATGGAAAGAGTTCAGTTTAGGGTTTAAAACCCTAATGCTGACTGAAAGGAAAAAGTTCAGTTTTGGGTTTAAAACCCTAATGTTGACTAGATGGAAAAAGTTCAGTTTAGGGTTTAAAACCCTAATGCTGACTAAATGGAAAGAGTTCAGTTTAGGGTTTAAAACCCTAATGCTGACTAAATGGAAAGAGTTCAGTTTAGTGTTTAAAACCCTAATGCTGACTGAAAGGAAAAGTTCAGTTTAGGGTTAAAAACCCTAATGCTGACTGAAAGGAAAAAGTTCAGTTTAGGGTTTAAAACCCTAATGCTGACTAAATGGAAAGAGTTCAGTTTAGGGTTTAAAACCCTAATGCTGACTGAAAGGAAAAAGTTCAGTTTAGTGTTTAAAACCCTAATGCCGACTAAAGGAAAAGTTCAGTTTAGAGTTTAAAACCCTAATGCTGACTAAATGGAAAGAGTTCAGTTTAGGGTTTAAAACCCTAATGTTGACTGAAAGGAAAAAGTTCAGTTTAGGGTTTAAAACCCTAATACTGACTAGATGGAAAAAGTTCAGTTTATGGTTTAAAACCCTAATGCTGACTAAAGAAGAAGTTCAGTTTAGGGTTTAAAACCCTAATGCTGACTAAATGGAATGAGTTCAGTTTAGGGTTTAAAACCCTAATGCTGACTGAATGGAAAAGTTCAGTTTAGGGTTTAAAACCCTAATGCCGACTGAAAGGAAAAAGTTCAGTTTAGGGTTTAAAACCCTAATGCTGACTGAAAGGAAAAAGTTCAGTTTAGTGTTTAAAACCCTAATGCTTACTGGATGGAAAAAGTTCAGTTTAGGGTTTAAAACCCTAATGCTGACTAAAGGAGAAGTTCAGTTTAGGGTTTAAAACCCTAATGCTGACTAAATGGAAAAAGTTCAATTTAGGGTTTAAAATCCTAATGTTGACTGAAAGGAAAGAGTTCAGTTTAGGGTTTAAAACCCTAATGATTGGATGGAAAATTTCAGTTTAGGGTTTAAAACCCTAATGCTGACTGAAAGGAAAAAGTTCAGTTTAGGGTTTAAAACCCTAATGCTGACTGAAAGGAAAACGTTCAGTTTAGGGTTTAAAACCCTAATGCTGACTGGATGGAAAAAGTTCAGTTTAGGGTTTAAAACCCTAATGCTGACTAAAGGAAAAGTTCAGTTTAGGGTTTAAAACCCTAATGCTGACTAAAGGAAAAGTTCAGTTTACAGTTTAAAACCCTAATGCTGACTAAATGGAAAGAGTTCAGTTTAGGGTTTAAAACCCTAATGTTGACTGAAAGGAAAAAGTTCAGTTTAGGGTTTAAAACCCTAATACTAACTAGATGGAAAAAGTTCAGTTTAGGGTTTAAAACCCTAATGCTGACTAAATGGAAAGAGTTCAGTTTAGGGTTTAAAACCCTAATGCTGACTGAATGGAAAAGTTCAGTTTAGGGTTTAAAACCCTAATGCTGACTGAAAGGAAAAAGTTCAGTTTAGGGTTTTAAACCCTAATGCTGACTGAAAGGAAAAAGTTCAGTTTAGGGTTTAAAACCCTAATGCTGACTGGATGGAAAAAGTTCAGTTTAGGGTTTAAAACCCTAATGCTGACTAAAGGAAAAGTTCAGTTTAGGGTTTAATACCCTAATGCTGACTAAATGGAAAAAGTTCAGTTTAGGGTTTAAAACCCTAATGATTGAATGGAAAAGTTCAGTTTAGGGTTTAAAACCCTAATGCTGACTGAAAGGAAAAAGTTCAGTTTAGGGTTTAAAACCCTAATGCTGACTGAAAGGAAAACGTTCAGTTTAGGGTTTAAAACCCTAATGCTGACTGGATGGAAAAAATTCAGTTTAGGGTTTAAAACCCTAATGCTGACTAAAGGAAAAGTTCAGTTTAGGGTTTAAAACCCTAATGCTGACTAAATGGAAAGAGTTCAGTTTAGGGTTTAAAACCCTAATGCTGACTGAAAGGAAAAAGTTCAGTTTAGGGTTTAAAACCCTAATGTTGACTAGATGGAAAAAGTTCAGTTTAGGGTTTAAAACCCTAATGCTGACTAAATGGAAAGAGTTCAGTTTAGGGTTTAAAACCCTAATGCTGACTAAATGGAAAGAGTTCAGTTTAGTGTTTAAAACCCTAATGCTGACTGAAAGGAAAAGTTCAGTTTAGGGTTAAAAACCCTAATGCTGACTGAAAGGAAAAAAGTTCAGTTTATGGTTTAAAACCCTAATGCTGACTAAATGGAAAGAGTTCAGTTTAGGGTTTAAAACCCTAATGCTGACTGAAAGGAAAAAGTTCAGTTTAGGGTTTAAAACTCTAATGCTGACTGGATGGAAAAAGTTCAGTTTAGGGTTTAAAACCCTAATGCTGACTAAAGGAAAAGTTCAGTTTAGAGTTTAAAACCCTAATGCTGACTAAATGGAAAGAGTTCAGTTTAGGGTTTAAAACCCTAATGTTGACTGAAAGGAAAAAGTTCAGTTTAGGGTTTAAAACCCTAATACTGACTAGATGGAAAAAGTTCAGTTTATGGTTTAAAACCCTAATGCTGACTAAAGGAGAAGTTCAGTTTAGGGTTTAAAACCCTAATGCTGACTAAATGGAATGAGTTCAGTTTAGGGTTTAAAACCCTAATGCTGACTGAATGGAAAAGTAGTTTAGGGTTTAAAACCCTAATGCTGACTGAAAGGAAAAAGTTCAGTTTAGGGTTTAAAACCCTAATGCTGACTGAAAGGAAAAAGTTCAGTTTAGTGTTTAAAACCCTAATGCTGACTGGATGGAAAAAGTTCAGTTTAGGTTTTAAAACCCTAATGCTGACTAAAGGAAAAGTTCAGTTTAGGGTTTAATACCCTAATGCTGACTAAATGGAAAGAGTTCAGTTTAGGGTTTAAAACCCTAATGCTGACTGAAAAGAAAAAGTTCAGTTTAGGGTTTAAAACCCTAATGCTGACTGGATGGAAAAAGTTCAGTTTAGGGTTTAAAACCCTAATGCTGACTAAAGGAAAAGTTCAGTTTAGGGTTTAAAAACCTAATGCTGACTAAATGGAAAGAGTTCAGTTTAGGGTTTAAAACCCTAATGCTGACTGAAAGGAAAACGTTCAGTTTAGGGTTTAAAACCCTAATGCTGACTGGATGGAAAAAGTTCAGTTTAGGGTTTAAAACCCTAATGCTGACTAAAGGAAAAGTTCAGTTTAGGGTTTAAAACCCTAATGCTGACTAAAGGAAAAGTTCAGTTTACAGTTTAAAACCCTAATGCTGACTAAATGGAAAGAGTTCAGTTTAGGGTTTAAAACCCTAATGTTGACTGAAAGGAAAAAGTTCAGTTTAGGGTTTAAAACCCTAATACTGACTAGATGGAAAAAGTTCAGTTTAGGGTTTAAAACCCTAATGCTGACTAATGGAAAAGTTCAGTTTAGGGTTTAAAACCCTAATGCTGACTAAATGGAAAGAGTTAAGTTTAGGGTTTAAAACCCTAATGCTGACTAAAAGGAAAAAGTTCAGTTTAGGGTTTAAAAACCTAATGCTGACTAAATGGAAAAAGTTCAGTTTAGGGTTTAAAACCCTAATGCTGACTGAAAGGAAAAAGTTCAGTTTAGGGTTTAAAACCCTAATGCTGACTGGATGGAAAAAGTTCAGTTTAGGGTTTAAAACCCTAATGCTGACTAAATGGAAAAAGTTCAGTTTAGGGTTTAAAACCTAATGCTGACTGAAAGGAAAAAGTTCAGTTTAGGGTTTAAAACCCTAATGCTGACTAAATGGAAAAAGTTCAATTTAGGGTTTAAAACCCTAATGCTGACTGGATGGAAAAAGTTCAGTTTAGGGTTTAAAACCCTAATGCTGACAAAAGGAAAAGTTCAGTTTAGGGTTTAAAACCCTAATGCTGACTAAATGGAAAGAGTTCAGATTAGGGTTTAAAACCCTAATGCTGACTGAATGGAAAAAGTTCAGTTTAGGGTTTAAAACCCTAATGCTGACTGGATGGAAAAAGTTCAGTTTAGGGTTTAAAACCCTAATGCTGAATAAAGGAGAAGTTCAGTTTAGGGTTTAAAACCCTAATGCTGACTAAATGGAAAAAGTTCAATTTAGGGTTTAAAATCCTAATGTTGACTGAAAGGAAAGAGTTCAGTTTAGGGTTTAAAACCCTAATGATTGAATGGAAAAGTTCAGTTTAGGGTTTAAAACCCTAATGCTGACTGAAAGGAAAAAGTTCAGTTTAGGGTTTAAAACCCTAATGCTGACTGAAAGGAAAACGTTCAGTTTAGGGTTTAAAACCCTATTGCTGACTGGATGGAAAAAGTTCAGTTTAGGGTTTAAAACCCTAATGCTGACTAAAGGAAAAGTTCAGTTTAGGGTTTAAAACCCTAATGCTGACTAAAGGAAAAGTTCAGTTTACAGATTAAAACCCTAATGCTGACTAAATGGAAAGAGTTCAGTTTAGGGTTTAAAACCCTAATGTTGACTGAAAGGAAAAAGTTCAGTTTAGGGTTTAAAACCCTAATACTGACTAGATGGAAAAAGTTCAGTTTAGGGTTTAAAACCCTAATGCTGACTAAAGGAGAAGTTCAGTTTAGGGTTTAAAACCCTAATGCTGACTAAATGGAAAGAGTTCAGTTTAGGGTTTAAAACCCTAATGCTGACTGAATGGAAAAGTTCAGTTTAGGGTTTAAAACCCTAATGCTGACTGAAAGGAAAAAGTTCAGTTTAGGGTTTTAAACCCTAATGCTGATTGAAAGGAAAAAGTTCAGTTTAGGGTTTAAAACCCTAATGCTGACTGGATGGAAAAAGTTCAGTTTAGGGTTTAAAACCCTAATGCTGACTAAAGGAAAAGTTCAGTTTAGGGTTTAATACCCTAATGCTGACTAAATGGAAAAAGTTCAGTTTAGGGTTTAAAACCCTAATGATTGAATGGAAAAGTTCAGTTTAGGGTTTAAAACCCTAATGCTGACTGAAAGGAATAAGTTCAGTTTAGGGTTTAAAACCCTAATGCTGACTGAAAGGAAAACGTTCAGTTTAGGGTTTAAAACCCTAATGCTGACTGGATGGAAAAAATTCAGTTTAGGGTTTAAAACCCTAATGCTGACTAAAGGAAAAGTTCAGTTTAGGGTTTAAAACCCTAATGCTGACTAAATGGAAAGAGTTCAGTTTAGGGTTTAAAACCCTAATGCTGACTGAAAGGAAAAAGTTCAGTTTTGGGTTTAAAACCCTAATGTTGACTAGATGGAAAAAGTTCAGTTTAGGGTTTAAAACCCTAATGCTGACTAAATGGAAAGAGTTCAGTTTAGGGTTTAAAACCCTAATGCTGACTAAATGGAAAGAGTTCAGTTTAGTGTTTAAAACCCTAATGCTGACTGAAAGGAAAAGTTCAGTTTAGGGTTAAAAACCCTAATGCTGACTGAAAGGAAAAAGTTCAGTTTAGGGTTTAAAACCCTAATGCTGACTAAATGGAAAGAGTTCAGTTTAGGGTTTAAAACCCTAATGCTGACTGAAAGGAAAAAGTTCAGTTTAGTGTTTAAAACCCTAATGCCGACTAAAGGAAAAGTTCAGTTTAGAGTTTAAAACCCTAATGCTGACTAAATGGAAAGAGTTCAGTTTAGGGTTTAAAACCCTAATGTTGACTGAAAGGAAAAAGTTCAGTTTAGGGTTTAAAACCCTAATACTGACTAGATGGAAAAAGTTCAGTTTATGGTTTAAAACCCTAATGCTGACTAAAGAAGAAGTTCAGTTTAGGGTTTAAAACCCTAATGCTGACTAAATGGAATGAGTTCAGTTTAGGGTTTAAAACCCTAATGCTGACTGAATGGAAAAGTTCAGTTTAGGGTTTAAAACCCTAATGCCGACTGAAAGGAAAAAGTTCAGTTTAGGGTTTAAAACCCTAATGCTGACTGAAAGGAAAAAGTTCAGTTTAGTGTTTAAAACCCTAATGCTTACTGGATGGAAAAAGTTCAGTTTAGGGTTTAAAACCCTAATGCTGACTAAAGGAGAAGTTCAGTTTAGGGTTTAAAACCCTAATGCTGACTAAATGGAAAAAGTTCAATTTAGGGTTTAAAATCCTAATGTTGACTGAAAGGAAAGAGTTCAGTTTAGGGTTTAAAACCCTAATGATTGGATGGAAAATTTCAGTTTAGGGTTTAAAACCCTAATGCTGACTGAAAGGAAAAAGTTCAGTTTAGGGTTTAAAACCCTAATGCTGACTGAAAGGAAAACGTTCAGTTTAGGGTTTAAAACCCTAATGCTGACTGGATGGAAAAAGTTCAGTTTAGGGTTTAAAACCCTAATGCTGACTAAAGGAAAAGTTCAGTTTAGGGTTTAAAACCCTAATGCTGACTAAAGGAAAAGTTCAGTTTACAGTTTAAAACCCTAATGCTGACTAAATGGAAAGAGTTCAGTTTAGGGTTTAAAACCCTAATGTTGACTGAAAGGAAAAAGTTCAGTTTAGGGTTTAAAACCCTAATACTAACTAGATGGAAAAAGTTCAGTTTAGGGTTTAAAACCCTAATGCTGACTAAATGGAAAGAGTTCAGTTTAGGGTTTAAAACCCTAATGCTGACTGAATGGAAAAGTTCAGTTTAGGGTTTAAAACCCTAATGCTGACTGAAAGGAAAAAGTTCAGTTTAGGGTTTTAAACCCTAATGCTGACTGAAAGGAAAAAGTTCAGTTTAGGGTTTAAAACCCTAATGCTGACTGGATGGAAAAAGTTCAGTTTAGGGTTTAAAACCCTAATGCTGACTAAAGGAAAAGTTCAGTTTAGGGTTTAATACCCTAATGCTGACTAAATGGAAAAAGTTCAGTTTAGGGTTTAAAACCCTAATGATTGAATGGAAAAGTTCAGTTTAGGGTTTAAAACCCTAATGCTGACTGAAAGGAAAAAGTTCAGTTTAGGGTTTAAAACCCTAATGCTGACTGAAAGGAAAACGTTCAGTTTAGGGTTTAAAACCCTAATGCTGACTGGATGGAAAAAATTCAGTTTAGGGTTTAAAACCCTAATGCTGACTAAAGGAAAAGTTCAGTTTAGGGTTTAAAACCCTAATGCTGACTAAATGGAAAGAGTTCAGTTTAGGGTTTAAAACCCTAATGCTGACTGAAAGGAAAAAGTTCAGTTTAGGGTTTAAAACCCTAATGTTGACTAGATGGAAAAAGTTCAGTTTAGGGTTTAAAACCCTAATGCTGACTAAATGGAAAGAGTTCAGTTTAGGGTTTAAAACCCTAATGCTGACTAAATGGAAAGAGTTCAGTTTAGTGTTTAAAACCCTAATGCTGACTGAAAGGAAAAGTTCAGTTTAGGGTTAAAAACCCTAATGCTGACTGAAAGGAAAAAAGTTCAGTTTATGGTTTAAAACCCTAATGCTGACTAAATGGAAAGAGTTCAGTTTAGGGTTTAAAACCCTAATGCTGACTGAAAGGAAAAAGTTCAGTTTAGGGTTTAAAACTCTAATGCTGACTGGATGGAAAAAGTTCAGTTTAGGGTTTAAAACCCTAATGCTGACTAAAGGAAAAGTTCAGTTTAGAGTTTAAAACCCTAATGCTGACTAAATGGAAAGAGTTCAGTTTAGGGTTTAAAACCCTAATGTTGACTGAAAGGAAAAAGTTCAGTTTAGGGTTTAAAACCCTAATACTGACTAGATGGAAAAAGTTCAGTTTATGGTTTAAAACCCTAATGCTGACTAAAGGAGAAGTTCAGTTTAGGGTTTAAAACCCTAATGCTGACTAAATGGAATGAGTTCAGTTTAGGGTTTAAAACCCTAATGCTGACTGAATGGAAAAGTAGTTTAGGGTTTAAAACCCTAATGCTGACTGAAAGGAAAAAGTTCAGTTTAGGGTTTAAAACCCTAATGCTGACTGAAAGGAAAAAGTTCAGTTTAGTGTTTAAAACCCTAATGCTGACTGGATGGAAAAAGTTCAGTTTAGGTTTTAAAACCCTAATGCTGACTAAAGGAAAAGTTCAGTTTAGGGTTTAATACCCTAATGCTGACTAAATGGAAAGAGTTCAGTTTAGGGTTTAAAACCCTAATGCTGACTGAAAAGAAAAAGTTCAGTTTAGGGTTTAAAACCCTAATGCTGACTGGATGGAAAAAGTTCAGTTTAGGGTTTAAAACCCTAATGCTGACTAAAGGAAAAGTTCAGTTTAGGGTTTAAAAACCTAATGCTGACTAAATGGAAAGAGTTCAGTTTAGGGTTTAAAACCCTAATGCTGACTGAAAGGAAAACGTTCAGTTTAGGGTTTAAAACCCTAATGCTGACTGGATGGAAAAAGTTCAGTTTAGGGTTTAAAACCCTAATGCTGACTAAAGGAAAAGTTCAGTTTAGGGTTTAAAACCCTAATGCTGACTAAAGGAAAAGTTCAGTTTACAGTTTAAAACCCTAATGCTGACTAAATGGAAAGAGTTCAGTTTAGGGTTTAAAACCCTAATGTTGACTGAAAGGAAAAAGTTCAGTTTAGGGTTTAAAACCCTAATACTGACTAGATGGAAAAAGTTCAGTTTAGGGTTTAAAACCCTAATGCTGACTAAAGGAGAAGTTCAGTTTAGGGTTTAAAACCCTAATGCTGACTGAAAGGAAAAAGTTCAGTTTAGGGTTTTAAACCCTAATGCTGACTAAAAGGAAAAAGTTCAGTTTAGGGTTTAAAACCCTAATGCTGACTGAAAGGAAAAAGTTCAGTTTAGGGTTTAAAACCCTAATGCTGACTAAAGGAAAAGTTCAGTTTAGGGTTTAATACCCTAATGCTGACTAAATGGAAAAAGTTCAGTTTAGGGTTTAAAACCCTAATGATTGAATGGAAAAGTTCAGTTTAGGGTTTAAAACCCTAATGCTGACTGAAAGGAAAAAGTTCAGTTTAGGGTTTAAAACCCTAATGCTGACTGAAAGGAAAACGTTCAGTTTAGGGTTTAAAACCCTAATGCTGACTGGATGGAAAAAATTCAGTTTAGGGTTTAAAACCCTAATGCTGACTAAAGGAAAAGTTCAGTTTAGGGTTTAAAACCCTAATGCTGACTAAATGGAAAGAGTTCAGTTTAGGGTTTAAAACCCTAATGCTGACTGAAAGGAAAAAGTTCAGTTTAGGGTTTAAAACCCTAATGTTGACTAGATGGAAAAAGTTCAGTTTAGGGTTTAAAACCCTAATGCTGACTAAATGGAAAGAGTTCAGTTTAGGGTTTAAAACCCTAATGCTGACTAAATGGAAAGAGTTCAGTTTAGTGTTTAAAACCCTAATGCTGACTGAAAGGAAAAGTTCAGTTTAGGGTTAAAAACCCTAATGCTGACTGAAAGGAAAAAGTTCAGTTTAGGGTTTAAAACCCTAATGCTGACTAAATGGAAAGAGTTCAGTTTAGGGTTTAAAACCCTAATGCTGACTGAAAGGAAAAAGTTCAGTTTAGGGTTTAAAACCCTAATGCTGACTGGATGGAAAAAGTTCAGTTTAGGGTTTAAAACCCTAATGCTGACTAAAGGAAAAGTTCAGTTTAGAGTTTAAAACCCTAATGCTGACTAAATGGAAAGAGTTCAGTTTAGGGTTTAAAACCCTAATGTTGACTGAAAGGAAAAAGTTCAGTTTAGGGTTTAAAACCCTAATACTGACTAGATGGAAAAAGTTCAGTTTATGGTTTAAAACCCTAATGCTGACTAAAGGAGAAGTTCAGTTTAGGGTTTAAAACCCTAATGCTGACTAAATGGAATGAGTTCAGTTTAGGGTTTAAAACCCTAATGCTGACTGAATGGAAAAGTTCAGTTTAGGGTTTAAAACCCTAATGCTGACTGAAAGGAAAAAGTTCAGTTTAGGGTTTAAAACCCTAATGCTGACTGAAAGGAAAAAGTTCAGTTTAGTGTTTAAAACCCTAATGCTGACTGGATGGAAAAAGTTCAGTTTAGGTTTTAAAACCCTAATGCTGACTAAAGGAAAAGTTCAGTTTAGGGTTTAATACCCTAATGCTGACTAAATGGAAAGAGTTCAGTTTAGGGTTTAAAACCCTAATGCTGACTGAAAAGAAAAAGTTCAGTTTAGGGTTTAAAACCCTAATGCTGACTGGATGGAAAAAGTTCAGTTTAGGGTTTAAAACCCTAATGCTGACTAAAGGAAAAGTTCAGTTTAGGGTTTAAAAACCTAATGCTGACTAAATGGAAAGAGTTCAGTTTAGGGTTTAAAACCCTAATGCTGACTGAATGGAAAAGTTCAATTTAGGGTTTAAAACCCTAATGCTGACTGAAAGGAAAAAGTTCAGTTTAGGGTTTAAAACCCTAATGCTGACTGAAAGGAAAAGTTCAGTTTAGGTTTTAAAACCCTAATGCTGACTGGCTGGAAAAGTTCAGTTTAGGGTTTAAAACCCTAATGCTGACTAAATGGAAAGATTTCAATTTAAGGTTTAAAACCCTATTGCTGACTGAAAGGAAAAAGTTCAGTTTAGGGTTTAAAACCCTAATGCTGACTGAAAGGAAAAGTTCAGTTTATGTTTTAAAACCCTAATGCTGACCGGCTGGAAAAGTTCAGTTTAGGGTTTAAAACCCTAATGCTGACTAAAGGAAAAGGTCAGTTTAGGGTTTAATACCCTAATGCTGACTAAATGGAAAGAGTTCAGTTTAGGGTTTAAAACCCTAATGCTGACTGAAAAGAAAAAGTTCAGTTTAGGGTTTAAAACCATAATGCTGACTGGATGGAAAAAGTTCAGTTTACGGTTTAAAACCCTAATGCTGACTGAAAGGAAAAGTTCAGTTTATGTTTTAAAACCCTAATGCTGACCGGCTGGAAAAGTTCAGTTTAGGGTTTAAAACCCTAATGCTGACTAAAAGGAAAATTTCAGTTTAGGGTTTGAAACCCTAATGCTGACTAAATGGAAAAAGTTCAGTTTAGGTTTTAAAACCCTAATGCTGACTGAAAGGAAAAAGTTCAGTTTAGGATTTAAAACCTGAATGCTGACTGGATGGAAAAAGTTCAGTTTAGGGTTTAAAACCCTAATGCTGACTAAAGGAAAAGTTCAGTTTAGGGTTTAAAACCCTAATGCTGACTAAATGGAAAGAGTTCAGTTTAGGGTTCAAAACCCTAATGCTGACTAAATGGAAAAAGTTCAGTTTAGGATTTAAAACCCTAATGATTGAATGGAAAAGTTCAGTTTAGGGTTTAAAACCCTAATGCTGACTGAAAGGAAAAAGTTCAGTTTAGGGTTTAAAACCCTAATGCTGACTGGATGGAAAAAGTTCAGTTTAGGGTTTAAAATCCTAATGCTGACTAAATGGAAAGAGTTCAGTTTAGGGTTTAAAACCCTAATGCTGACTAAAGGAAAAGTTCAGTTTAGGGTTTAAAAACCTAATGCTGACTAAATGGAAAGAGTTCAGTTTAGGGTTTAAAACCATAATGCTGACTGAATGGAAAAGTTCAATTTAGGGTTTAAAACCCTAATGCTGACTGAAAGGAAAAAATTCAGTTTAGGGTTTAAAACCCTAATGCTGACTGAAAGGAAAAGTTCAGTTTAGGTTTTAAAACCCTAATGCTGACCGGCTGGAAAAGTTCAGTTTAGGGTTTAAAACCCTAATGCTGACTAAATGGAAAGAGTTCAATTTAAAGTTTAAAACCCTAATGCTGACTGAAAGGAAAAAGTTCAGTTTAGGGTTTAAAACCCTAATGCTGACTGAAAGGAAAAGTTCAGTTTATGTTTTAAAACCCTAATGCTGACCGGCTGGAAAAGTTCAGTTTAGGGTTTAAAACCCTAATGCTGACTAAATGGAAAGAGTTCAATTTAAGGTTTAAAACCCTAATGCTGACTGAAAGGAAAAAGTTCAGTTTAGGGTTTAAAACCCTAATGCTGACTGAAAGGAAAAGTTCAGTTTATGTTTTAAAACCCTAATGCTGACCGGCTGGAAAAGTTCAGTTTAGGGTTTAAAACCCTAATGCTGACTAAAAGGAAAATTTCAGTTTAGGGTTTGAAACCCTAATGCTGACTAAATGGAAAAAGTTCAGTTTAGGTTTTAAAACCCTAATGCTGACTGAAAGGAAAAAGTTCAGTTTAGGATTTAAAACCCGAATGCTGACTGGATGGAAAAAGTTCAGTTTAGGGTTTAAAACCCTAATGCTGACTAAATGGAAAAAGTTCAGTTTAGGGTTTAAAACCCTAATGCTGACTAAAAGGAAAAAGTTCAGTTTAGGGTTTAAAACCCTAATGCTGACTGGATGGAAAAGTTCAGTTTAGGGTTTAAAACCCTAATGCTGACTGGATGGAAAAAGTTCAGTTTAGGTTTTAAAACCCTAATGCTGACTAAAGGAAAAATTCAGTTTAGGGTTTAAAACCCTAATGCTGACTAAATGGAAAGAGTTTAGTTTAGGGTTTAAAACCCTAATGCTGACTGAATGGAAAAAGTTCAGTTTAGGGTTTAAAACCCTAATGCTGACTAAATGGAAAGAGTTCAGTTTAGGGTTTAAAACCCTAATGCTGACTGAAAGGAAAAAGTTCAGTTTAGGGTTTAAAACCCTAATGCTGACTAAAGGAAAAGTTCAGTTTAGGGTTTAAAACCCTAATGCTGACTAAATGGAAAGAGTTCAGTTTAGGGTTTAAAACACTAATGCTGACTTAATGGAAAAGTTCAATTTAGGGTTTAAAACCCTAATGCTGACTGAAAGGAAAAAGTTCAGTTTAGGGTTTAAAACCCTAATGCTGACTGAAAGGAAAAGTTCAGTTTAGGTTTTAAAACCCTAAAGCTGACCGGCTAGAAAAGTTCAGTTTAGGGTTTAAAACCCTAATGCTGACTAAAAGGAAAAATTCAGTTTAGGGTTTAAAACCCTAATGCTGACCGGCTGGAAAAGTTCAGTTTAGGGTTTAAAACCCTAATGCTGACTAAAGGAAAAGTTCAGTTTAGGGTTTAATACCCTAATGCTGACTAAATGGAAAGAGTTCAGTTTAGGGTTTAAAACCCTAATGCTGACTGAAAAGAAAAAGTTCAGTTTAGGGTTTAAAACCCTAATGCTGACTGGATGGAAAAAGTTCAGTTTAGGGTTTAAAACCCTAATGCTGACTGAAAGGAAAAGTTCAGTTTATGTTTTAAAACCCTAATGCTGACCGGCTGGAAAAGTTCAGTTTAGGGTTTAAAACCCTAATGCTGACTAAAAGGAAAATTTCAGTTTAGGGTTTGAAACCCTAATGCTGACTAAATGGAAAAAGTTCAGTTTAGGTTTTAAAACCCTAATGCTGACTGAAAGGAAAAAGTTCAGTTTAGGATTTAAAACCTGAATGCTGACTGGATGGAAAAAGTTCAGTTTAGGGTTTAAAACCCTAATGCTGACTAAAGGAAAAGTTCAGTTTAGGGTTTAAAACCCTAATGCTGACTAAATGGAAAGAGTTCAGTTTAGGGTTCAAAACCCTAATGCTGACTAAATGGAAAAAGTTCAGTTTAGGATTTAAAACCCTAATGATTGAATGGAAAAGTTCAGTTTAGGGTTTAAAACCCTAATGCTGACTGAAAGGAAAAAGTTCAGTTTAGGGTTTAAAACCCTAATGCTGACTGGATGGAAAAAGTTCAGTTTAGGGTTTAAAATCCTAATGCTGACTAAATGGAAAGAGTTCAGTTTAGGGTTTAAAACCCTAATGCTGACTAAAGGAAAAGTTCAGTTTAGGGTTTAAAAACCTAATGCTGACTAAATGGAAAGAGTTCAGTTTAGGGTTTAAAACCATAATGCTGACTGAATGGAAAAGTTCAATTTAGGGTTTAAAACCCTAATGCTGACTGAAAGGAAAAAATTCAGTTTAGGGTTTAAAACCCTAATGCTGACTGAAAGGAAAAGTTCAGTTTAGGTTTTAAAACCCTAATGCTGACCGGCTGGAAAAGTTCAGTTTAGGGTTTAAAACCCTAATGCTGACTAAATGGAAAGAGTTCAATTTAAAGTTTAAAACCCTAATGCTGACTGAAAGGAAAAAGTTCAGTTTAGGGTTTAAAACCCTAATGCTGACTGAAAGGAAAAGTTCAGTTTATGTTTTAAAACCCTAATGCTGACCGGCTGGAAAAGTTCAGTTTAGGGTTTAAAACCCTAATGCTGACTAAATGGAAAGAGTTCAATTTAAGGTTTAAAACCCTAATGCTGACTGAAAGGAAAAAGTTCAGTTTAGGGTTTAAAACCCTAATGCTGACTGAAAGGAAAAGTTCAGTTTATGTTTTAAAACCCTAATGCTGACCGGCTGGAAAAGTTCAGTTTAGGGTTTAAAACCCTAATGCTGACTAAAAGGAAAATTTCAGTTTAGGGTTTGAAACCCTAATGCTGACTAAATGGAAAAAGTTCAGTTTAGGTTTTAAAACCCTAATGCTGACTGAAAGGAAAAAGTTCAGTTTAGGATTTAAAACCCGAATGCTGACTGGATGGAAAAAGTTCAGTTTAGGGTTTAAAACCCTAATGCTGACTAAATGGAAAAAGTTCAGTTTAGGGTTTAAAACCCTAATGCTGACTAAAAGGAAAAAGTTCAGTTTAGGGTTTAAAACCCTAATGCTGACTGGATGGAAAAGTTCAGTTTAGGGTTTAAAACCCTAATGCTGACTGGATGGAAAAAGTTCAGTTTAGGTTTTAAAACCCTAATGCTGACTAAAGGAAAAATTCAGTTTAGGGTTTAAAACCCTAATGCTGACTAAATGGAAAGAGTTTAGTTTAGGGTTTAAAACCCTAATGCTGACTGAATGGAAAAAGTTCAGTTTAGGGTTTAAAACCCTAATGCTGACTAAATGGAAAGAGTTCAGTTTAGGGTTTAAAACCCTAATGCTGACTGAAAGGAAAAAGTTCAGTTTAGGGTTTAAAACCCTAATGCTGACTAAATGGAAAAATTTCAGTTTAGGGTTTAAAACCCTAATGCTGACTGAAAGGAAAAAGTTCAGTTTAGGGTTTAAAACCCTAATGCTGACTGGATGGAAAAAGTTCAGTTTAGGGTTTAAAACCCTAATGCTGACTAAAGGAAAAGTTCAGTTTACAGTTTAAAACCCTAATGCTGACTAAATGGAAAGAGTTCAGTTTAGGGTTTAAAACCCTAATGTTGACTGAAAGGAAAAAGTTCAGTTTAGGGTTTAAAACCCTAATATTG
>NW_027438496.1:0-79728 GCF_000715075.1 Nicotiana tabacum
TCATTCTTTTGCTTATTACGGCCAAAAAACTAGAATTTCGCCTGATTTCCATATTTTTGTGTGCTATAGCCCACTCCTTCCGAGTTAGACCCAGGCCCCCCGGACCCCGATCGCCTAAAATTTTTCTGAGCCATCAAATAGGAACGAAGGAACCATAGCCCTTACCCCGCCATGACCGTTCCTCATTTTGTGTTTTACAACCAAAAAATTTGAATTCCGCCCGATTCCCATATTTTCGTGTGCTATAGCCCACGCCTTCCGAGTGGGCCTGAGCCCACGAACTCGGATCGCCTTAAAATTTTTTGGGCCATCTAATAGGACCTAAGGAACCATATCCACCGCCCGGCCATGACCGTTCCTCGTTGTTTTGCGTTTTACGGCCAAAAAACTAGAATTTTGCCTGATTCCCATATTTTCATGTGCTATAGCCCACTCCTTCCGAATGGGTCCGGGCCCCCTGACCCCGATCTCCTAAAATTATTTCGGGCCATCAAACACGACCTAAGAAACCATAGTCACCTCCCCACCATGGCCATTCCTCGTTGTTTTGCATTTTCCGGACAATAAACTAGAATTCCGCCCTATTCCAATATTTTCGTGTGCTCTAGCCCACGCCTTCCGAGTGGTCCCGGGTCTCCCGAAATCGAATTGCCTAAAAATTTTCCAGGCCATCAAATACGACATAAGGAACCATAGTCACCGCCCCGCCATGGCCGTTCCTTGTTGTTTTGCGTTTTATGGACAAAAAACTAGAATTCCTCCCGATTGCCATATATTCATGCGTTTTAGTCCACGCCTTCCGAGTGGGTCCGGGCCCGCCGGACCCCGATCGCCTAAAAAATTTTTGCGCTATCAAATAGGAACTAAGGAACCATAGTCACCGCCCCGCCATGACCATTCCTTGTAGTTTTGCTTTATACGGCCAAAAACTAGAATTTCGCCCGATTGCCATATTTTCGTGTGCTATAGCCCACGCCTTCCAAGTGGGTCCATGCCCCCGAACCCCGATCGCCTAAAATTGTACCGAGCCATCAAATACAACCTAAGGAGCCATAAGCACTGCCCTGCCATGGCCGTTCCTCGTTGATTTGCATTTTACGACCAAAAAACTAGAATTCCGCCCGATTTCCATATATTCGTGTTGTAGCCCACGCCTTCCGAGTGGGTCCGGGCCCCCCGGACCCTGATCGCCTAAAATATTTACGGGCTATCAAATACGACCTAAGGAAAAATAGTCACCACCCTGCCAGGTCAGTTCCTCGTTGTTTTGCTTTTTACGACCAAAAAACTAGAATTTCGCTCGATTCCCATATTTTTGTGTGCTCTATCCCACGCCTTCTGAGTGGGTCCGGGCCCCCGGACCCCGATCGGCTAAAATTATTCCGGGCTATCAAATTCGACCTAAGGAACCATAGTCACCGCCCCGCCATGGCCATTCCTCGTTGTTTTGCATTTTACGGCCAAAAAACTAGAATTCCGCCCGATTCCCATATATTCGTGTGTTATAGCCTACGCCTTCCGTGTGGGTCCGGGCCCTCAGAACCCGATCGCCTAAAATTATTCTGGGCCATCAAATGCGACCTAAGGAACCATAGTCACCGCCCCACCATGGTCGTTCCTCGTTGTTTTTCGTTTTACGTCCAAAAAACTAGAATTCCGCCCGATTCCCATATTTTCGTGTGCTATAAACAACGCCTTCCCAGTGGGTAGTGCCCCCCCAGATCCGGTTCACCTAAAATTTATCCGGGAAGTCATATAGGACCTAAGGTACCCTAGTCACTGCCCCATCATGAGCGTTCCTTGTTGTTTTGATTTTTACGACAAAAAACTAGAATTTCGCTCAATTCGCATATTTTTGTGTCGCCTTTCGAGTGTGCCGGGCCTCGGTGACCCGGATCTCCTAAAATTTTTCGGGCCATCAAATATGACCTTAGGATCCATAGACACCTGCTTCCATGAGAGTTCTTCCTTTTTTGCATTTTTCGGCCAAAAAACTAGAATTTCGCCTGATTGCCATATTTTCGTGTGCTAGCCCACGCTTTCCGAATGGGTCCGGGACCGCTGAGCCGGATGGCGTAAAATTTTTCCGGGCCATCAAATACGACCTAAGGAACCATAGTCACCACTTTCCATGAGCATTCTTCCTTTTTTGCATTTTGCGGCCAAAAAACTAGAATTCCGCCTGATTCCCATATTTTCGTGTGCTATAGCCCACGCCTTCCGAATGGGTCCGGGCCACCCGGACCCCAATCGCCTAAAATTTTTCCGGGCCATCAAATACGACCTAAAGAACCATAGCCACTGCCCCGCCATGACCGTTCCTGGGTATTTTTCTTTTTACGGCCAAACAGCTAGAATTCCGCCCGATTCCCATATTTTTATGTTGCCTTCCGAGTGTGCCGCGCCTCGGTTACCCGGATCGCCTAAAACTTTTCTGGGCCATCAAATACGACCTAAGGAACCATAGACATTGCCCTTCCATGACCGTTCTTCATTTTTTTGCTTTCTACGGCCAAAAAAACTAGAATTTCGCCAGATTGCCATATTTTCGGTGTGCTATCCTTCCGAATGGGTCCGGGACCCCGGACCCCGATCGCGTAAAAACTTTTCGGGCCATCAAATACGAGCTAAGGTACCATAGTCACCTCCCGCCATGACAGTTCCTCTTTTGTTTGCGTTTTACAACCAAAAAACCTAGAATTCCGCCCGATTCCCATATTTTCGTTTGCTATAACCCACGCTATCCTAGTGGGCAGTGCCCCCCGAACCCAGTTCACCTAAAAATTTTCCTGGACATCAAATACGACCTAAGGAACCATAGTCACCGCTTTCCTTGAGCGTTCTTCCTTTTTTGCATTTTGCAGCCAAAAAACTAGAATTCCGCCTGATTCCCATATTTTCATGTGCTACAGCCCACGCCTTCCGAATGTGTCCGGGCCCCTCGGACCCGGATCGCCTAAAATTTTTTTGGGCCATCAAATACGACATGAGAAACCATAGACACTGCCCCGCCATGAACGTTCCTTGTTTTTTTGCTTTTTGCGACAAAAAAAACTAGAATTTCGCCTGATTGCCATAGTTTCGTGTGCTATATCCCACGCCTTCCGAATGGGTCCGGGCCCCCCAGACTGTGATCGCCTAAAACATTTTCGGGCCATCAAATACGAGTTAAGGTACCATAGTCACCGCCCGCCATGACCGTTCCGCTTTTTTTGCCGTTTACTGCCAAAAAAACTAGAATTCCACCTGATTCCCTTATTTTCGTGTGCTGTAGCCCATGCCTTCCCAGTGGGCAGTGCCCCCTGGACCCGGTTCGCCTAAAATTTATCCGGGAAGTCATATAGGACCTAAGGTACCATAGTCACCACCCCACCATGACCGTTCCTTGTTGTTTTCATTTTTATGACAAAAAAAATAGAATTCCGCTCAATTCGCATATTTTTGTGTCGACTTCTGAGTGTGCCGGGCCTCGGTGACCCGGATCTCCTAAAATTTTCCGGGCCATCAATACGACCTTAGGATCCATAGTCACCCACTTCCATGAGCGTTCTTCCTTTTTTGGATTTTCTGGCCAATAAACAAGAATTTCGTCCGATTGCCATATTTTCGTGTGCTATAGCCCACGCCTTCCGAATGGGCCCGGGTCCCCCGTAGCCGGATGGCCTAAAATTTTTCCGGGTCATCAAATACGACTTAAGGAACCATAGTCACCGCTTTCCATGAGCGTTCTTCCTTTTTTGCATTTTAGTCCAAAAAACTAGAATTCCGCTTGATTCCTAGATTTTCCTGTGCTATAACCCACGCCTTCCGAATGGGTCCGGGACCCCCGGACCCCGATCGCCTATAAATATTCCGGGCCATCAAATACGACCTAAGGAAGCCTAAACCCCACCCCGCCATGACCGTTCCTCGTTGTTTTGCTTATTACTGCCAAAAAACTAGAATTTCGCCCAATTCTCATATTTCTGTGTGCAATAGCCCACGCTTTCCGAGTGGACCCAGGCCCCCCAGACCTCGATTGCCTAAAATTTTTCTGGTCCATCAAATACGACCTAAGAAACCATATACACCGCCCCGCCACGAACTTTCCGAATTTTTTTGCTTTTTGCGCCAAAAGAACTAGAATTTTGCCTAATTGCCATTTTTTCGTGTGCTATATCCCACGCCTTGCGAATGGGTCTGGGCCTCCCGGACTGCGATCGCCTAAAACATTTTTGGGCCATCAAATACGAGCTAAGGTACCATAGTCACCGCCCGCCATGACCGTTCCGCTTTTTTTGCTGTTTACGGCCAAAAAAACTAGAATTCCACCCGATTCCCTTATTTTCGTGTGCTGTAGCCCACGCCTTCCCAGTGTGCAGTGCCCGCCTAAGGTACCATAGTCACTGCCCCACCATGACCGTTCCTTGTTATTTTGATTTTTACAATAAAAAGAACTAGAATTCCGCTCAATTCGCATATTTTCGTGTCGCCTTCCGAGTGTGCCGGGCCTCGATGACCCGGATCCCCTAAAATTTTCCGGGCCATAAAATACGACCTTAGGATCCATAGTCACCCGCTTCCATGAGCGTTCTTCCTTTTTTGCATTTTCCGGCCAAAAAACTAGAATATCGCCCGATTGCCATATTTTCGTGTGCTATAGCCCACGCCTTCCGAATGGGTCCGGGCACCCGGAGCCGGATGGCCTAAAAACTTTCTGGGCCATCAAATACGACCTAAGGAACCATAGTCACCGCTTGCCATGAGCGTTCTTCCTTTTTTGCATTTTGCGGCCAGACAACTAGAATTCTGCCTGATTCCCATATTTTCGTGTGCTATAGCCCACGCCTTCCGAATGGGTCCGGGACCCCCGGACTCCGATAGCCTAAAATTTTTCCGGGACATCAAATACGACCTAAGGAACCATTACCCCCGCCCCGCCATGACCGTTCCTCGTTCTTTTGCTTATTATGGCCAAAAAACTAGAATTCCGCCCGATTCCCATATTTTCGTGTGCTATAGCCCACGCCTTCCGAGTGGACACAGGCCCCTCAGACCCCGATCACCTAAAAATTTTTTTGGGCCAACAAATACGACCTAATGAACCATATTCACCGCCTCTAAATGACCTTTCCTCATTGTTTTGCGTTTTACGGCCAAAAAACTAGAATTTCGCCCGATTCCCATTTTTTGTGTGCTATAGCCCATGCCTTCCTAGTGGGTCAGGGTCCCCCGGACCCCGATCGCCAAAAAACTTTCCGGGCCATAAAATACGACCTAAGGAACCATAGTCACCGCCTGCTATGACCGTTCTTCATTATTTTCGTTTTACAGCCAAAAAACTAGAATTCCACCTGATTTCCACATTTTCATATGCTATAGCCCACGCCTTCCGAGTTGACCCGGGCCCCCGGACCCTGATCGCCTAAAAGTTTTTAGGGCCATCAAATATGACCTCAGGAACCATAGTCACCACCCCGCCATGACCGTTCCTCGTTGTTTTGCATTTTACGTCAAACAACTAGAATGTTGCCCGATTCCCATTTTTCGTGTGCCCCCACGCCTTTCGAATGGGTCAGGGTCCCTCCCAATCGCCTAAAATTTTTTCGGGCCATCAAATATGACCTAAGGAACCATAGCCACTGGCCCGCCATGACCGTTCCTCATTGTTTTGCTTTTACAACCAAAAAACTAGAAGTTTGCCCGATTGCCATATTTTCGTGTGCCATAGCACACGCCTTCCGAATTGGTCCGGGACCCCCGGACCCCGATCGCCTAAAAATTTTTCGGGCCATCAAATACGACCTCAGGAATCATAGTCACCGCCCCACCATGACCGTTTCTCGTTGTTTTGCGTTTTACGGCCAAAAAATTAGAATTTTGCCCGATTCTCATTTTTTCGTGTGCTATAACCCACGCCTTTCGAGTGGGTCAGGGTGCCGCCCCAATCACCTAAAAGTTTTCCGGGCCATCAAATATTATCTAAGGAACCATAGTCACCGCCTCGCCATGACCGTTCCTCGTTGTTTTGCTTTTTACGACCAAACAACTAGAATTCCGACCAATTCGTATATTATCATGTCACCTTCCGAGTGTGCCGGGCCTCGGTGACCCGGATGGCCTAAAATTTTTTTGGGCCATCCAATACGACCTAAGGAACCATAGACATCACCCCGCCATGCCTGTTTCTCGGTTTTATGGTTTTTACGGCCAAAAAACTAGAATTTTGCCCGATTGCCATATTTTCGTGTGTTATAGCCCACGCCTTCCGAATGGGTCCGGGCACCCAGGACCCCGATCGCGTAAAAACCTTTCAGGCCATCAAATACTAGCTAAGGTACCATAGTCAACGCCCGCTCAATTTGCATATTTTCGCATATTTTCATGTCGCCTTCCGAGTTTGCCGGGCCTCGGTGACCTGGATCTCCTAAAATTTTGCGGGCCATCAAATACGACATTAGGATCCATAGTCACCCGCTTCCATGAGCATTCTTACTTTTTTGCATTTTCCGGCCAAAAAACTAGAAATTCGCCCAATTGCCATATTTTCGTGTGCTAGCCCACGCTTTCCAAATGGGTCGGGCCCCCTGAGCCGGATGGCATAAAGTTTTTCCGGGCCATCAAATACGACCTAAGGAACCATAGTCACCGCTTTCCAAGAGAGTTCTTCCTTTTTTTTCATTTTGCGGCAAAAAAATAAGAATTTCGCCTAATTCCCATATTTTCGTGTGCTATAGCCCACGCCTTCCGAATGGGTCCAGGCCTCCCGGACCCCGATCGCCTAAAATATTTCCGGGCCATCAAATACGACCTAAGCAACCATAGCCACCGCCATGACCGTTCATCGTTCTTTTTCTTATTACGGAAAAAAAAACTAGAATTCCGCCTGATTCCCATATTTTCGTGTGCTATAGCCCACGCCTTCCGAGTGAGACCCAGGCCCCCCGAACCCCGATCGCCTAAAATATTTTTGGGCCATCGAATACGACCTAAGGAACCATAGTCACCGCCCGCTATGACTGTTCTTCATTGTTTGCGTTTTACAGCCAAAAAACTAGAATTCCACCTGATTCCCATATTTTCGTGTGCTAAATAGCCCACGCCTTCCGAGTTGACCCAGGTCCCCCGGACCCCGATAGACTAAAAGTTTTTCGGGCCATAAAATACAACCTCAGGAACCATAGTCACCGCCCCTCCATGACCGTTCCTCGTTGTTTTGCATTTTACGGCAAAAAAACTAGAATTTTGCCTGATTCTAATATTTACGTGTGCTATAGCTCACTCCTTCCGAATGGGTCCGGACCCCGATCGCCTAAAATTTATTTGGGCCATTAAATACGACCTAAGGAACCATAGCCACTGCTCCGCCATGACCGTTCCTCGTTCTTTTGCTTATTACGGCCAAAAAACTAGAATTCCGCCTGATTCCCATATTTTCGTGTGATATAGCCCACTCCTTCCGAGTGAGACCCAGGCCTCCCGGACCCTGATTGCCTAAAAGTTTTCCGGGCCATCAAATAGGACCGAAGGAACTATAGACATTGCCCCGCCATGACCGTTACTCATTTTGTGTTTTACAACCAAAAAACTTGAATTCTGCCCGATTCCCATATTTTCGTGTGCTATAGCCCACGCCTTCCGAGTGGACCCGGGCCCACGAACTCGGATCGCCTTAAAATTTTTCGGTCCATCTAATAGGACCTAAGGAACCATAGCCACCGCTCGGCCATGACCGTTCCTCGTTATTTTGCGTTTTACGGCCAAAAAACTAAAATTCCGCCTGATTCCCATATTTTCGTGCGCTATAGCCCACTCCTTCCGAATGGGTCCGGGCCCCCGGACCCCGATCTCCTAAAATTATTTCAGGCCATCAAATACGACCTAAGAAACCATAGTCACCGCCCCACCATGGCCATTCCTCGTTGTTTTGCATTTTTCGGACAATAAACTAGAATTCCGCCCTATTCCAATATTTTTGTGTGCTCTAGTCCACGCCTTCCGAGTGGTCCCGGGTCCCCCGAAACCGGATTGCATAATGATGTTTGGCATATTTCGATATGTGTTGATGTTACTTTACCCATGTTTTAACCGCTTCTTGATGTTATTTGATCTTTAAAATGCCCAACATGGTTTAATTATTGGTTTTATGACTAATTGAGTTGTGTGGGGTGAATTAGGGTGTATGGAGTGCAAAAATATGAAGAAAAGGTGCTCTAGGTAGAGGAAGAGAGATTGGATGCGTCGCATCCAATCTAGAAAAAGATCAGATTTCGTACACTCTTAGCAGTGAAGTCGGCCCATAGCATCCGCCTTAGCATCCGCACCTGGGCAAAGCTGAGAAGTGGAGGACGAGGTGGATGCGAAGCATCCACCCTAGCATGCGAAGCTGAGAAGTGGAGGACGAGGTGGATGCGACGCATCCATCCTAGCATCAATCCCTGAAGCTGATTCGGATTAGAAATAGGAGAACTTTGGCCCACGACTTTTGTACGCAATATATAAGCCAAAAATGGCTCTTTTAGGTCATCGAACATATTGGGAAGGAGAAAAAAAAGCCACGACAAAGCTGTGGAGGCCGGAATTCATCTAGTTTCATCTTTCTCCCACCAAACTTAGTAATTTTTATGTTTCTTTGTATGATTTGTTATTTGGCTACCATGTCTATATGGAGCTAAACTTCACATTCTAGGGTTGTGGTTCTTTCATGACTATTGTTATTCGGATATTGATTTTGACTTCTTAATTTATCATAGCAGTTTATTTATTCAATCTTGCGCTTAATTATTTAATTGCTTGATCACCAATTGAATATTATCTACGAATCTAGAATTGAACTCGAAAGTGGGAATTCTATATTGCATATAGGATTGAGTAGGGCAAGTTCTTGAACTCGGGCATCGGGGAACGGATTCGTGGTTAGGATAGACATATACCTAATTGCCTTGCTTGGTTGATTTACAGGAATTATACATGCGTTCTTGTTGATTCTAACTCCATAGACATATAGGCGTTAGTTTAGCTTGAATAGGCGAGTAAGAACTCGACAGATTCTTATGAGCAATATTAACCCTGTCAACCAATAAGCTAGATAAATTAGTCGGTCAATTCAATTGAAGAATACAATAGGATTGTTAGATAGCCCATAACCCTAGATCGTTTTCATTATATTGATATCATTAAAATCTGCTCTTTCTCTGTTCAAAGTTTATTATTTATATTTTTCTTATTTAATTAGTTTAGAATAAAATATTTTTAGATTTAATTCTTGTTTAGATAATTGGGATAGTCTAATTTAGTTAATAGTTAATCATAAGTCCTCGTGGGTTCGACATCCGACTTTTAGTCACTTTATTACTTGATGACCGCGTATACTTGCGTGAGTGTGTTTGGTCGCAACAAGTTTTTGGCGCCGTTGCCGGGGACTTAGAAATTAACTATTTTTCTACATTAGGCTTTTACTTTTATCTTTACAAGTTTTTTTTCTTCTCTTTTTGTAAATATTTTATTTTTATAACTATTTTATTTTTCTCTTAGTGTGTTTCTAGTTCTTTCACCATGACATCTGGGGATGAAATATATGGAGGTAAGGTTATTGATGAAGACTCTTGGTTGACGGAAGACTTATATGGCCCGTCATTTTGGGCTTTTCATGACCTGAACTCTTGGAAAAATGAATTTGAATATGGGAGTAAGGGTTGGTATTGGGACGAATATTCTCGATTAAGGGAATATGCGGAACGACGTTGTCTTCTGACAACGTTGGTGAATGATTGGTCTAAGGAGAGAGATGATCTTGCACATAAAATTGATAATTTTGGCTTGGCTGTGCATAACTTGGATGCAAATTTGAATGAAAAGGTTGATGCGTGTAATGGCCAACAATTTAATGATGAGTTGTGTGAAGCTGAAAAAAATCTTCTAGACCAAATTGAGAAGCTAAAACGAGAATACCAATCATTAGACCATGTTTTTCTTGAGGAATCCAATGTTGAGAAGAATGCTCTAGAGTCATATGAGGGAATAGATAACATTACTTTGGGAGACTTGAGTGTGTGTATATATGGGGATGTAAATAGTAGTACAATTCATGAGTTAAGGCGTATTAGACCTCATTCCAATCATTTTTCCACATTGTGTTTATATAGTAAGATAGCAATCGAGCCATCTGAGCCAATGAGGGGGTCAAAGGGTGAGGATGAGAGTGCCTATATTTTTGAATTTGTTGTGCCAAAAAGCAAAAATTACATTCCTCATCTAAAGGCCGAGAAGTGTAGAGTGAAAAATTTATTACTTGGCCTGGTTATCTTTGTAGCCCCACCACTGGAGCATAGCCGCAAACTGGATGCCATGTTAGGGGCTCAATTCATAAGTTCGAGGTGGAGGCAAAAAGTGGTTCATGTCGTGCCGCTACGTTAAATCAGGCGCTTGTTGGGAGGCAACCCAGCTTTACTGCTTTCTTTTATTTTTGTTTACATTTTATTTTATTTTATTTTTATTATTTTGTAGTATTTATTTTTGTTTTGTAGGATTATGAGCATAGGAAGCAAAGCCATTAGAAGAGTGCAAAAGCGAGCTAGATGGTGAGGACTAAGTGTGGGGTGCCCACACAAAGGACGATGCCTGGGGAAAATCTGAGTACCTCGTGAGCCGCTATTGCTTCGGCCTTTGGCCTACCAGGGAGTCTCGTTTACCCTCTTATTATTTATAATGTGCATTGAGGACATTGCAAAATTTTAAGTGTGGGGTGAGGAGATCGTTTGGATGAGTTTCTGTGCTATTTTAGCTTAGTTGTAGTACTCATTCTTAAGTGTAGTAGCTTTTGTGAAAAAAAAAAGAAAAAAGAAATTAAAAAAAAAAACGAAAAAGTAGAAAAATTGGACTTTTCCCGACGATTGATCTCCTAGACAGTTTTCTTGAGGGATTAAAGTCTAAACAAAAATTCAAAATATGTCTTTTAGCTTTCTTTAGGTAGTAATAATCCCCTGTGGTTTTTCTTTGTGCCTCGGTTCTTTTCCATGGGATGTAGTTTGAACCGGGTAGCTTTTTTCTTTCCGAGTAGATTAGGAATTTAGGGAATAAAAGGAGCAAGAATGATGAACCTAGGTGCCCTTGACTTGTTTGATAGTAACATATTTATGCTTTCGCATGTGTAGTATCTTCTGTATGATTTGAATTTATTGATGATGCCTTGTTAAATTGGATAGCATGTTTTCTGGCGCCTATGTCTCGTTTACATGACTTATGTTCACCTTGTGTTTAATACTTAATATCTCGTGGCTCCGTGAATACTTGCATTGCTTGAGAGTCGGAATGTGATCGTCCTTAGTGAGTCATGTGCCATGTGTGGTGAGGTTTTTTGTGTTGTCCATGTATTGTACTTGTGTCTAGAACTTGCCCGGTATGTGAGTTGAAGCGAAATTTTAGGTGATGCTCGGTTTGAAAAATGATTTTAGGATTTCTTTGATCTTTTTGAGCTTATTGCTTATCACAAATAAAATCTATCCCTAGTTAACCCTTTTGAGCCTGTAGACCTTTTATTTGGTACCCACATTACAAGCCTATACCCTTTTTATTCTTAATTGACATTGTTTTGATCCTTTTACCTCTTAAAGCACTTTAATTGTTAGATGAGCGCTAAAAGAAGTAAGAAGGGACTAAGTGTGGGGTGACTTTTGAGTGGAACCAATGAAAGAAAGAAGGGTGCACTTATTTTGTAAAATAATACACCACTAGCGGAAATTGAAAGAAAAAAAAAGAGAAAAATCTGGAAAAAAAAAGAAGGAAAAATAGAAATGAATAAATTGTTATCTTGTTCTTGCTAGTGGGTATGAACTAAAGTAGTGCTTAAAGAAAAAGGGACTGTTTTGGGAGTGATATTGTTTGTGAAATTGAAGTGGGGTTGAAGAAAAAAATGCTTAAAGTAATTTTGTGATGTATTAAAGTGCTTAGGAGGGTGAGTCACTATTTTTTAAATATATCCTACCCGTCCCTTAGCCCACATTACAACCATGAAAAAGTCCTAATTGATTTTAGATCGAGCGAGCTTTCATTAGTAGAGATTTACATTAAGGGCAAGCCTATGGTACCAATTGCATGCATGTGACTTCTTTGTGAGAGTGAGCGATTTTCTTTGATATATGTGAGTCATTAAAATATATTTGATCATGAGATTCGAATGTGTGGATTGAACTCGCTCTCTTGTTCTTGTTGTGAGGGCACATGGTTTCACGAGGGATAGGTAACGTTATTAGACTTCTCTATGATGTTGGGTGTTCAAGCCATGAGTGCATAGTGACATTGAGTCGGTTTTTGAGGTTAGGGTTGTTGTGAGCATGTTGTCTTTGTTCGAATATGTTTAAAGAAGGGCATAAGTAAAGGGAAGTGTATGTGATGCATAGTCTAGAGCCTAATTGCTGCAAATAACCATGGTCATAGGTGCAGTGTGCTTTGAATGATAAGAGCTTAATTTTGTTTCGTCTACTATAGGATGGTTTGTTCGAGGACGAACAAAGGTTTAAGTGTGGGGTAGTGATGTTTGGCATATTTCGATATGTGTTGATGTTACTTTACCCATGTTTTAACCGCTTCTTGATGTTATTTGATCTTTAAAATGCCCAACATGGTTTAATTATTGGTTTTATGACTAATTGAGTTGTGTGGGGTGAATTAGGGTGTATGGAGTGCAAAAATATGAAGAAAAGGTGCTCTAGGTAGAGGAAGAGAGATTGGATGCGTCGCATCCAATCTAGAAAAAGATCAGATTTCGTACACTCTTAGCAGTGAAGTCGGCCCATAGCATCCGCCTTAGCATCCGCACCTGGGCAAAGCTGAGAAGTGGAGGACGAGGTGGATGCGAAGCATCCACCCTAGCATGCGAAGCTGAGAAGTGGAGGACGAGGTGGATGCGACGCATCCACCCTAGCATCAATCCCTGAAGCTGATTTGGATTAGAAATAGGAGAACTTTGGCCCACGACTTTTGTACGCAATATATAAGCCAAAAATGCCTCTTTTAGGTCATCGAACATATTGGGAAGGAGAAAAAAAGCCACGACAAAGCTGTGGAGGCCGGAATTCATCTAGTTTCATCTTTCTCCCACCAAACTTAGTAATTTTTATGTTTCTTTGTATGATTTGTTGTTTGGCTACCATGTCTATATGGAGCTAAACTTCACATTCTAGGGTTGTGGTTCTTTCATGACTATTGTTATTCGGATATTGATTTTGACTTCTTGATTTATCATAGTAGTTTATTTATTCAATCTTGCGCTTAATTATTTAATTGCTTGATCACCAATTGAATATTATCTACGAATCTAGAATTGAACTCGAAAGTGGGAATTCTATATTGCATATAGGATTGAGTAGGGCAAGTTCTTGAACTCGGGCATCGGGGAACGGATTCGTGGTTAGGATAGACATATACCTAATTGCCTTGCTTGGTTGATTTACAGGAATTATACATGCGTTCTTGTTGATTCTAACTCCATAGACATATAGGCGTTAGGTTAGCTTGAATAGGCGAGTAAGAACTCGACAGATTCTTATGAGCAATATTAACCCTGTCAACCAATAAGCTAGATAAATTAGTCGGTCAATTCAATTGAAGAATACAATAGGATTGTTAGATAGCCCATAACCCTAGATCGTTTTCATTACATTGATATCATTAAAATCTGCTCTTTCTCTGTTCAAAGTTTATTATTTATATTTTTCTTATTTAATTAGTTTAGAATAAAATATTTTTAGATTTAATTCTTGTTTAGATAATTGGGATAGTCTAATTTAGTTAATAGTTAATCATAAGTCCTCGTGGGTTCGACATCCGACTTTTAGTCACTTTATTACTTGACGACCGCGTATACTTGCGTGAGTGTGTTTGGTCGCAACACATAAAAATTTTCCAGGCCATCAAATACGACATAAGGAACCATAGTCACCGCCCCGCCATGGCCGTTCCTTGTTGTTTTGCGCTTTACGGCCAAAAAATTAGAATTCCTCCCGATTCCCATATATTAGTGCATTGTCCACGCCTTCCGAGTGGGTCCGGGCCCGCCGGACCCCGATCGCCTAAAAAATTTTCGCGCTATCAAATACGAACTAAGGAACCATAGTCACCGCCCCGCCATGGCCGTTCCTTATAGTTTTGCTTTATAAGGCCAAAAACTAGCATTTCACCCGATTGCCATATTTTCGTGTGCTATAGCCCACACCTTCCAAGTGGGTCCATGCCCCGAACCCCGATCGCCTAAAATTTTTCCGAGCCATCAAATACAACCTAAGGAACCATGAGCACTGCCCTGCCATGGCCGTTCCTCGTTGTTTTGCGTTTTATGACCAAAAAACTAGAATTTCGCCCGATTCCCATATATTCGTGTTGTAGCCCACGCCTTCTGAGTGGGTCCGGGCCCTCGGACCCTGATCGCCTAAAATATTTACGGGCTATCAAATATGACCTAAGGAGAAATATTCACCGCCCCGCCATGTCAGTTCCTCGTTGTTTTGCTTTTTACGACCAAAAAACTAGAATTCCGCTCGATTCCCATATTTTTGTGTGCTCTATCCCACGCCTTCTGAGTGGGTCCGGGCCCCCGGACCCCGATCGGCTAAAATTATTCCTGGCTATCAAATTCGACCTAAGGAACCATAGTCACCGCCCCACCATGGCTGTTCCTCGTTATTTTGCATTTTACGGCCAAAAAATTAGAATTCCGCCCGATTCCCATATATTCGTGTGCTATAGCCTACGCCTTCCGTGTGGGTCCGGGCCCTCGGAACCCGATCGCCTAAAATTATTCTGGTCCATCAAATACGACCTAACGAACCATAGTCACCGCCCCACCATGGCCGTTCCTCGTTGTTTTTCGTTTTACATCCAAAAAACTAGAATTTCGCCCGATTCCCATATTTTCTTGTGCTATAAACAACGCCTTCCCAGTGGGTAGTGCCCCCCAGATCCGGTTCGCCTAAAATTTATGCGGGAAGTCATATAGGACCTAAGGTACCATAGTCACTGCCCCATCATGACCGTTCCTTGTTGTTTTGATTTTTACGACAAAAAACTAGAATTTTGCTCAATTCGCATATTTTCGTGTCGCCTTTCGAGTGTGCCGGGCCTCAGTGACCCGGATCTCCTAAAATTTTTCGGGCCATCAAATATGACCTTAGGATCCATAGACACCCGCTTCCATGAGAGTTCTTCCTTTTTTGCATTTTCCGGCCAAAAAACTAGAATTTTGCCCGATTGCCATATTTTCGTGTGCTAGCCCACGCTTTCCGAACGGGTCCGGGACCGCTGAGCCGGATGGCGTAAATTTTTTCCGGGCCATCAAATACGACCTAAGGAACCATAGTCACTACTTTCCATGACCGTTCTTCATTGTTTGCGTTTTACAGCCAAAAAACTAGAATTTTACCTAATTCCCATATTTTCGTGTGCTATATAGCCCACGCCTTCCGAGTTGACCCGGGCCACCCGGACCCCGATTGCCTAAAAGTTTTTTGGGCCCTCAAATACGACCTCAGGAACCACAGACACCGCCCCACCATGACCATTCCTTGTTGTTTTGCGTTTTACGGCCAAAAACCTAGAATTCCGCCTGATTCCCATATTTTTGTGTGTTATAGCCCACGCCTTCCGAAGGGGTCTGAGCCCCCGGACCCCAATCTCCTAAAATTATTTCGGGCCATCAAATACGACCTAAGAAACCATAGTCATCGCCCCGCCATGGCCATTCCTCGTTGTTTTGTGTTTTACGGACAAAAACTAGAATTTCGCCTGATTCCCATATTTTCGTGTGCTATAATAGCCCACTCCTTCCGTGTGGGTCCGGACCCCGATTACCTAAAATTTATTTGGGCCATCAAATATTACCTAAGGAACCATAGTCACCGCCACGCCATGATTGTTCCTCGTTGTTTTTCTTTTTACGACAAAAAAACTAGAATTCCGCCCGATTCCCATATTTTCGTGTGCTCTAGCCCACGCCTTTCCTAGTGGGCCCGGGTCCCCCGAAACCGGATTGCCTAAAAATTTTCCAGGCCATCAAATACGACCTAAGGAACCATAGTCACCGCCCCGCCATGGGCGTTCCTCGTTGTTTTGCGTTTTACGGCCAAAAAACTAGAATTCCTCCTGATTCCCATATATTCGTATGTTACAGCCCACGCCTTCCGAGTGGGTCCGGACCCCGATCGCCTAAAAATTTTCCGGGATATCAAATACGAACTAAGGAACCATATTCATCACCCCGCCATGACCGTTCCTCGTAGTTTTGCTTTATACGGCCAAAAACTAGAATTTCACCGGATTGCCATATTTTCGTGTGCTATAGCCCACACCTTCCAAGTGGGTCCAGGCCCCCGAACCCCGATCACCTAAAATTTTTCTGAGCCATCAAATACAACCTAAGGAACCATAGCCCCTGCCTTGCCATGGCCGTTCCTCGTTGTTTTGCGTTTTACCACCAAAACACTAGAATTCTGCCTGATTCCCATATATTCGTGTGTTGTAGCCCACGCCTTTCGAGTGGGTCGGTGCCCCCAGACCTCGATCGGTTAAAATTATTATAGGCCATCAAATACGACCTAAGAAACTATAGTCACCGCACCGCCATGGCCGTTCCTCATTGTTTTGCGTTTTACGGACAAAAAACTAGTATTTCTCCCGATTCCCATATTTTTGTATGCTATAGCCCACTCCTTCCGAGTGGGTCCGGGACCCTGGACCCCGATAGCCTAAAATTATTTCGGGCCATCAAATACGACCTAAGGAACCATAGACACCACCCTGGCATGGCCATTCCTCATTGTTTTGCGTTTTACGGACAAAAAACTAGTATTTCTCCCGATTCCCATATTTTTGTGTGCTATAGCCCACTCCTTCTGAGTGGGTCCGGGACCCCAGACCCCAATCGTCTAAAATTATTATGGGCCATAAATATGACCTAAGGAACCATAGTCACTGCCCCACCATGGCCGTTCCTCGTTGTTTTGTGTTTTACGGCAAAAAAACTAGAATTCTACCCGATTCCGAGTGGGTCCGGGCCTCCCGGAACCCGAACGCCTAAAATTAATCCGGGCTATTAAATACGACCTAAGGAACCATAGCCACCGCCCCTCCATGGCCGTTCCTTGTTGTTTTGCATTTTACGGCCAAAAAACTAGAATTTCGCCCGATTCCCTTATATTCGAGTGCGCCCACGCTTTCCAAATGGGTCCGGGCCCCTGGACCCCGATCGCCTAAAAATTTTTCGGGCTATCAAATAAGACCTAAGGAACTATAGTCAACGCCCAGCCATGACCGTTCCTCGTGTTTTTGTTTTTTACGGCAAAAAAACTAGAATTTCGCGCGATTGCCATATTTTCGTGAGCTATAGCCCATGCCTTTCGAGTGGGTCCGGACCCCGATTGCCTAAAATTATTACGGGCCATCGAATACGACATAAGAAACCATAGTTACAGCCCCGCCATGACCGTTCCTCGTTGTTTTGCTTTTTACGAACAAAAAACTAGAATTGCGCCTGATTCCCATATTTTCGTGTGCTCTAGCCTCGAGTGGGCCAGGGTCCCCCGAAATCGAATTGCCTAAAATTTTACCGAGCCATCAATTACGACCTAAGGAACCATAGTCACCGCCCCGCCATGGCCATTCCTCATTGTTTTGCGTTTTATGGCCAAAAAACTAGAATTCCACCCGATTCCCATATATTCGTGTGCTATAGCCCACGCTTTCTGAGTGGGTCCGGGCTACCCGGACCCCGATTGCCTAAATTTTTTCCGGGCTATCAAATACGACCTAAGTAACCATAGTCACCGCCCCGCCACGGGCGTTTCTCGTTGTTATGCGTTTTACGGCCAAAAAACTAGAATTCCGCCCGATTCCCATATATTGGTGTGTTGTGGCCCACGCCTTCCGAGTGGGTCCGGGCCCCCCGGACCCCGATTGCCTAAAAAGTTTTTGGGTTATCAAATACGAACTAAGGAACAATAGCCACCGCCTCGCCATGAACGTTCCTCGTTGTTTTGCTTTTCACGGCCAAAAAACTAGAATTTCTCCCGATTACCATATTTTCGTGTGCTATAGCGCACGCCTTCCAAGTGGGTCCGGGCCCCGGGAACCCGATCGCCTAAAATTTTTCCGAGCCTTCAAATACAAGCTAAGGAACCATAGTCACCGCCCTGCCAAGGCCATTCCTTGTTGTTTTGCGTTTTAAGACAAAAAAACTAGAATTTAGCCCGATTCTCATATATTCGTGTGTTGAAGCCCACACCTTCCAAGTGGGTTTGGGCCCCCCGGACCCCGCTCGCCTAAAATTTTTCCGTGTAGAATTTTTGCCCGATTCCAATATTTTCGTGTTCTATAGCCCACGCCTTCCGAGTGGGTCCACGCCCCCAGACCCCAATCGCCTATAATTATTAAGGGCCATCAAATACGACCTAAGAAACCATAGTTACCGCACCACCATGGCCATTCCTCATTGTTTTGCGTTTTACGGACAAAAAACTAGTATTTCTCCCGATTCCCATATTTTTGGGTGCTATAGCCCACTCCTTCTGAGTGGGTCCAGGACCCCAGACCCCAATCGTCTAAAATTATTATGGGCCATAAATACGACCTAAGGAACCATAGTCACCGCCCCGCCATGGCCGTTCCTCGTTGTTTTGTGTTTTACGGCAAAAAAACTAGAATTCTACCCGATTCCCATATATTCGTGTGCTATAGCCCACGCCTTCCGAGTGGGTCCGGGCCTCCCGGAACCCGAACGCCTAAAATTAATCCGGGCTATTAAATACGACCTAAGGAACCATAGCCACCGCCCCGCCATGGCCGTTCCTTGTTGTTTTGCATTTTACGGCCAAAAAACTAGAATTCCGCCCGATTCCCTTATATTCGTGTGCGCCCACGCTTTCCAAATGGGTCCGGGCCCCTGGACCCCGATCGCCTAAAATTTTTTCGGGCTATCAAATAAGACCTAAGGAACTATAGTCAATGCCCAGCCATGACCGTTCCTCGTGTTTTTGTTTTTTACGGCAAAAAAACTAGAATTTCGCGCGATTGCCATATTTTCGTGAGCTATAGCCCATGCCTTTCGAGTGGGTCCGGACCCCAATCACCCTAAGGAACCATAGTCACCGCCCCGCCACGGGCGTTCCGCGTTGTTTTGTATTTTACGGCCAAAAAACTAGAATTCCGCCCGTTTCCCATATATTTGTGTGTTATGGCCCACGCCTTCCGAGTGGGTCCGGGCTCCCGGACCCCGATCGCCTAAAAAGTTTTCGGGCTATCAAATGCGAACTAAGGAACAATAGCCACCGCCTCGCCATGACCGTTCCTCGTTGTTTTGCTTTTCACGGCCAAAAAACTAGAATTTCGCCCGATTACCATATTTTCGTGTGCTATAGCCCACGCCTTCCAAGTGGGTCCGGGATCCCGGAACCTGATCGCCTAAAATTATTTCGAGCCTTCAAATACAACCTAAGGAACCATAGTCACCGCCCTGCCATGGCCGTTCCTTATTGTTTTGCGTTTTACGATTAAAATACTAGAATTTCGCCCGATCTCCTAAAATATTTCCGGGCTATCAAATACGAACTAAGGAACAATAGCCACCGCCCTGCCTTGGCCGTTCCTTGTTGTTTTGCATTTTACGACCAAAAAAGTAGAATTTTGTCCGATTCCCATATTTCCGTGTGCTAGCACACGCCTTCCGATTGGGTCCGCGCCCCAGACCCCAATCGCCTCAAATTATTATAGGCCATCACATACGACCTAAGAAACCATAGTCACCGCACCGCCATGGCCGTTCCTCATTGTTTTCCATTTTACGAACAAAAAACTAGTATTTCTCCCGATTATCATATTTTTGTGTGCTATAGCCCACTCCTTCCGAGTGGGTCCGGGACCCCGGACCCTGATCGCCTAAAATTATTTGGGCCATCAAATACGACCTAAGGAAAAATAGTCACCGCCCCGCCATGGCCGTTCCTCGTTGTTTTTTGTTTTACGGCCAAAAAACTAGAATTCCGCCTGATTCCCATATATTCGTGTGTTGTAGAACACGCCTTCCGAGTGGGTCCGGGCCCCCGGACCCCGATCGCCTAAAATTATTCCGAGCCATCAAATACGACCTAAGGAACCATAGACACCGCCCCGGCATGGCCGTTCTTCATTATTTTTTATTTTAAGAACAAAAAACTAGAATTCCTCCCGATTCCCAAATATTCGTGTGCTATAGCCCACGCCTTCCGAGTGGGTCCGGGCCCTCGGACCCCGATTGCCTAAAATTATTCTGGGCCATCAAATTCGACCTAAGGAACCATAGTCACCACCCCGCCATGACCGTTCCTCGTTGTTTTGCTTTTTACGACCAAAAAACTAGAATTGCGCACGATTCCCATATTTTTGTGTGCTCTAGCCCACGCCTTTCGAGTGGGCCCGGGTCCCCCGAAACTGAATTGCCTAAAATTATTCCGGGCCATCAAATATGACCTAAGGAACCATAGTCACCGCCCCGCCATGGCCGTTCCTCGTTTTTTTGCGTTTTACGGCCAAAAACTAGAATTCCACCCGATTCACATATATTCGTGTGTTATAGCCCACGCCTTCCGAGTGGGTCCGGGCCCCCCAGACCCCGATCGCCTAAAACTTTTCCGGACTATCAAATACGACCTAAGGAACCATAGTCACCGCCCCGCCACGGCCGTTCCTCATTGTTTTGCATTTTACGGCCAAAAAATTAGAATTCTGCCCGATTCCCATATATTCGTGTGTTGTAGCCCACGCATTCCGAGGGGGTCCGGTCCCCCAAGACCTCGATCGCCTAAACTTTTTTCGGGCTATCAAATACGAACTAAGGAACAATAGCCACCGCCCCACCATGAACGTTCCTCGTTGCTTTGCTTTATATGGCCAAAATACCAGAATTTCGCCCGATTACCATATTTTCGTGTGCTATAGCCCACGCCTTCCAAGTGGGTCCGGGATCCCGAAACCCGATCGCCTAAAATTTTTCCGAGCCTTCAAATATAACCTAAGGAACCATAGTCACCGCCCTGTCATGGCCGTTCCTCGTTGTTTTGCGTTTTACGGCCAAAAAACTAGAATTTCGCCCGATTCCCATATATTGGTGTGTTGTAGCCCACGCCTTCCGAGTGGGTCCGGGCCCCCGGACCCCGATCCCCTAAAAGGTTTTTGGGCAATGAAATACGAACTAAGGAACAATAGCCACCTCCTCGCCATGACCGTTCCTCATTGTTTTACCTTTTACGACCAAAAACCTAGAATTGCGCCCGATTCCCATATTTTCGTGTGCTCTAGCCCACGCCTTTTGAGTGGGCCCGGGTCCCCCGAATCCGAATTGCCTAAAATTACTCCGGGCCATCAAATACGACCTAAGGAACAATAGTTACTGCCCCGCCATGGCCGTTCCTCGTTGTTTTGCATTTTACGGCCAAAAAACTAGAATTCCATCCAATTCCCATATATTCGTGTGCTATAGCCCACGCCTTCCAAGTGGGTCCGGGACCCCGGACCCCGATCGCCTAAAAATTTTCCGAGCCATAAAATACAACCTAAGGAACCATAGTCACTGCCATCCCATGGCCGTTCCTCATTATTTTGCGTTTTACGACAAAAAACTAGAATTTCGCCCGATTCCCATATTTTCGTGTGCTCTAGCCCACGCCTTTTGAGTGGGCCCAGGTCCCCCGAAACCGAATTGCCTAAAATTATTCCGGGCCATCAAATACGACCTAAGGAACAATAGTCACTGCCCCGCCATGGCCGTTCCTCGTTCTTTTGCGTTTTACGGCCAAAAAACTAGAATTCCATCCAATTCCAATATATTCGTGTGCTATAGCCCACGCCTTCCAAGTGGGTCCGGGACCCCAGACCCCGATCGCCTAAAAATTTTCCGAGCCATCAAATACAACCTAAGGAACCATAGTCACCGCCATCCCATGGCCGTTCCTCATTATTTTGCGTTTTACGACAAAAAAACTAGAATTTCGCCCGATTTCCATATATTGGTGTGTTGTAGCCCACGCATTCCGAGTGAGTCCTGGCCCCCCAGACCCCGATCGCCTAAAATTTTTCCGGTTTATCAAATACGAACTAAGGAACAATAGCCACCTCCCCGCCATGACCATTCCTCGTTGTTTTGCTTTATACAGGCAAAATACCATAATTTCGCCCGATTGCCATATTTTCGTGTGTTATAGCCCAAGCCTTCAAAGTGGGTCCGGGCCCCCGAACCTTGATCGCCTAAAATTTTTCCGAGCCATCAAATACAACCTAAGTAACCATAGTCACCGCCCTGCCATGGCCTTTCCTCGTTGTTTTGTTTTTTACGGCCAAAAAACTCGAATTTCGCGCGATTGCCATATTTTTGTGAGCATAGCCCATGCCTTTTGAGTGGGTCCGGACTCCGATCGCCTAAAATTATTACGGGCCATCAAATACGACCTAAGGAACTATAGTCACTGCCATGTCATGGCCGTTCCTCATTATTTTGCATTTTACGAATAAAAAACTAATATTTCGCCCGACTACCATATTTTCGCGTTTTATAGCCTACGCCTTCCGAGTAGGTCCGGGCCCCCGGACCCCGATCGCCTAAAATTATTACGGGCCATCAAATACAACCTAAGAAACCATAGTCACCTCCCCTCCATGGCCGTTCCTCGTTGTTTTGCGTTTTACGGACAAAAAACTAGAATTTCACCCAATTCCCATATTTTTGTGTGCTATAGCCCACTCCTTCTGAGTGGGTCCGGGCCCCCCGGACGCCGATCGCTTAAAAAATTTTCGGGCTATCAAATACGAACTAAGGAACAATAGCCACTGCCCCTCCATGACCGTTCCTCGTTGTTTTGCTTTTTACGACCAAAAAACTAGAATTTCGCCCGATTGCCATATTTTCGTGTGCTATAGCCCACGCCTTCCGAGTGGGTCCGGGCCCCCGGAACCCGATCGCCTAAAATTTTTCCGTGCCTTGCTATGGACGTTCTTCTATGGAACCATAGTTACCGCCCTGCTATGGACATTCCTCGTTGTTTTGCGTTTTACGAAAAAAAAACTAGAATTTCGCCCAATTCCCATATTTTCGTGTGTTATAGCCCACGCCTTCTGAGTGGGTCCGGGACCCCGGACCCTGATTGCTTAAAATTATCCTCGCTACAACCGCGCCCTTGCGCCCAAAAGACCATCACACATATATATACCTCCACAATAATTGCAGCAAGTGTAGCATGAGTACATAAATCAACGCATACCCAGTAAATATCTAGCCTAACCCCGGAGAAGTAGTCACGAGGGGTTGACGCCGACACTTACTAGAGGTCCAATAAAGCAGTATGCTAAATCCTAAACAGATATGAAGCACAACAGTAATAGTAGGATGAAACGGTAACCATCATAATCTTTCAAAATTTCTTTTAACGATATAAACTTCTCAATCTCGTATTCTATCTCAACAACTTAGAAAATATCAAGTGCCAATATCAAATGAATAAGAAACACCATATAAAATACAAGGCATCAGTGGAAGGAAAATCTCGTGAATATTTGGACTGCTAGCGATATAACGCACGATTATGCCGATGTCATACGGCCCGATCCCATAAGGAATATGATACTTCCGTGGAGAATGACCATATCCCATAATAATGTGTACTCTGCCGAGCGTCAGCACGAACAATAGATGTATCTATTATACTGTCGAGGCGAACGACCAGCTCCCATAAGAGTGTGGTACAAAATCCTGCCAAGGCGAACGACCCGATCCCATTAGAATAAGAAGCTTTAATGGGTCCTTGACCCCACCCACGAATATACGTGTGAGTTATGAAATATATAAGGAAAACTTTGCAATGAGTACGCACAACGCGGGAGAAATTCATAAGGGAAGCACAAATTATTTCGCGGATTATCAAGTAGCCCGTCACATGTCTACAATAGCGAGTCTATCACCCTATGCAAGTCTAGTCTCAAGTCGTAACACAAAATAACGGAATTAAACGAACAAAGATAACTCAAATAGTACAATTATAGTATGGCGTGAACCTAAGTCTACTCGGACATAATCAGGAATTCTAGCATACGCATGGACACTCGTCACCTCATACGTGCGTGGCTCCCACAACATGAAACACATAAGAATATAATACCTACGGGGTAAATTCCCCCTCACAGAATTAGACAAGAGACTTACCTCGTTCAGAAGTTCCATAATTAGCTCCAACGCCGCTCTAACGCCTCAAACCGATGCATGTCGCTCCAAAACTAGTCAAACAATGTGCACACCAATAAAAATATACTCTAATACTTATAATAAATCAATTTATAACAATTCTCAACTCCGCTCGAAAAGTCAATAAAGTCAACCCTCGGGCCCACGTGTTTGGATTTCAAAATTTTCAAAGATAAACTTTACCCATAACATCACGAACTCAAATATATAGTTTATTCCTAATTCTATGTCCAATTTCGTGGTAAAAATCCAAAAATATCAATTTCTAGGTTTCTTTCAAAATCTCACAATTTCTACTAATTTCCATGTTCAAATCCATGTAAAATTCATGTATTTAACTCACAATATCTAAAAGTCACTTACCTAGTGATGGATGACGAAAAAGCTCCTTCAAAGTCGCCCCAAGCTCGGCCTCTCATGGACGATTTGAGATAAATTGAGCCAAAACCCTCTTTTGCAATTTTATACACTGCCGAGATGACTTTCATCGCGAACGCGGAAATCACCTCACGTTCGCGAAGCATATCTAGCTTCAGCTCCAAAACTCCTCTACGCGAACACGAGAAAGGGCACGCGAAGATTTACCAGCCTGCCTATCGCAAACGCGTCTGCCATTCCGCGAACGCGAAGACCAAGTCAGCCACCAAGCCAGCTCCTTCGTCGCGAACGCGAACATCAAATTGCCAACGTGAAGCCTTGCTTCCCAAACCTTCGCGAACGCGAAGCACAAACATCTAGCAGCTATGATCCTTCTTCGTGAATGCGATAACCACTACGCGATCGCTATGAACAACACCATAACCAGCAACAGCAGCAATAAAACATGGAGAAATGACTCGAAACCATCCCGAAACACACTCAAAGCCCCTGGGACCCGTCCAATCACACCAACACATTCCAAAATATGATACGAACCTGCTTGAGGCCTCAAATCACACCAAACAATATCAAAACTATGAATTGGCGATCAAAACCTTTTTTAAACTTTCAACCATTAAAACTTTGACGAATGCGTCCGAATCATACTTAAACATTCCAGAATGACCGCCAAATTTTGCGTGCAAGTCACAAATCACGATACGAACCTATTCCAAGGCTCGGAACCCCAAACAGACATATTTATCACCAAAGTCCACCTCAAACCAAACTTAGAAAATGCTAAAATCTTCAAAATGCCAACTTTCCACAATAAGCGTTGAAATGCTCCCGGGCGACCCGATACTTAAGCCGAACATACGCCCAAGTCCGAAATCATCATACGAACCTATTGGAATCTTCAAATCCTGATTCCGAGGTCGTTTACTCAAAAGTCAAACCTTAGTCAATTCTTCGAACTTAAAACTTCCGAAATTAGAATTTTCCATCCGAATCAACTTCGAAATTCTCAAAATTCAACTCCAACCACGCGTACAAGTCCTAACACATGAAGTGAAGCTATTCAAGGCCTTAAACTGCCGAACGATGCACTATAGCTCAAAACGACCGATCGAGTCGTTACACTTCATATATATATATGGTTAGATTCCGTCTCCACTAATAACCTTGGTAACTCGTGATAAAAGATAGTATAAAATATAATATAAGACACGCGTGCAAAAGATTGATAATAATAAACAGACTCGAATCATTCTCCAACTAAAATCATAAGGAAACATTTGGCAACCTAAAATTATAAAGCAAGAAAACATTCATGCATAAAATAAAAATCACATAGTTGGTTACAGAATAAAAAGGAAGCAAATTTGTCAGACGGCCAAAAAACTAGAATTCCGCCTGATTCCCATATTTTCGTGTGCTATAGCCCACGCCTTCTAAGTGGGACCGGGCCCCCGGACCCCGATCGCCTAAAAATTTTTCGAGCTATCAAATACGACCTAAGGAACCATAGCAACCGCCCTGCCATGACCGTTATTCGTTGTTTTGCTTTATACGGCCAAAAAACTTGAATTTCGCCCGATTGCCATATTTTCGTGTGCTATCCCACGCCTTCCAAGTGGGACCGGGCCCCCGGACCCCGATCGCCTAAAATTTTTTTGCCCCATCAAATACGACATAAGGAACCATAGTCACTGCCCCGCCATGGCCGTTCCTCATTGTTTTGCGTTTTACAAGCAAAAAACTAGAATTTCTCCGGATTCCCATATTTTCGTGTGCTATAGCCCACGCCTTCCGAGTGGGTCTGGGCCCCCGGACCCCGATCGCCTAAAATTATTCCGGGCTATCAAATACGATCTAAGGAACCATAGTCACCCCCCGCCATGGCCGTTCCTCGTTGTTTTGCGTTTTACGGCCAAAAAACTAGAATTCCGCTCGATTCTCATATATTCGTGTGCTATGGCCCACGCCTTCCGAATGGGTCCGGGCCCCCTGACCCCAATCACTTAAATTATTCCGAGCCATCAAATAGGACCTAAGGAACCATAGTCACCACCCCACCATGGCCGTTCCTCGTTGTTTTTCATTCTACGTCTAAAAAACTAGCATTCCCCCCGATTCCCATATTTTTGTGTGCTCTAGCCCACGCCTTCCGTGTGGGCCCGGGTCCCCCGAAACCGGATTGCCTAACACTTTCTCAGGCCATCAAATACAACCTAAGAAACCATATTCATCACCCCGCCATGGTCATTCCTCGTTGTTTTGCATTTTACGTCCAAAAAACTAGAATTTAGCCTGATTCCCATATTTTCGTGTGCTATAAGCCCACGCCTTCCGAGTGGGTCAGGGCCCCCGGACCCCGATCACCTAAAATTATTTGGGGCCATTACATACGACCTAAGGAACCATAGTCACCGCCCCTCCATGGTCGTTCCTCATTGTTTTGCGTTTGACGGCCAAAAAACTAGAATTCCGCCTGATTCCCATATTTTTGTCTGCTATAGCCCATGCCTTCTAAGTGGGTCCGGGCCCCCAGACCCCGATCAACTAAAAATTTTCTAGGCCTTCAAATACGACCTAAGGAACCATAGTCACCGCCCTGCCATGATCGTTCCTCGTTGATTTGCATTTTACGGTAAAAAAACTAGAATTCCGCCCGATTCCCATATATTCTTGTGCTATAGCCCATGCCTTCCGAGTGGGACTGGGCCTCCCGGACCCCGATCGCCTAAACTTTTTCCGAGATATCAAATACGACCTAAGGAACCATAGCCACCGCCCCGCCATAACCGTTCTTCATACTTTTGCTTTATACGGCCAAAAAAGTTGAATTGTGCCTGATTGCCATATTTTCTGTGCTATAGCCCACGCCTTCCAAGTGGGACCGGGCCCCCACACCCCGATCTCCTAAAAGTTTTCCGACCCATCAAATACGACCTAAGGAACCATAGTCACTGCCCCGCCATGGCCGTTCCTCATTGTTTTGCGTTTTACGAGCAAAAAACTAGAATTTCTCCAGATTCCCATATTTTCGTGTGCTATAGCCCACGCCTTCCGAGTGGGTACGGGCCCCCGGACCCCGATCGCCTGAAATATTTTTGGGCCATCAAATACGACCGAAGGATCCATAGTCACCGCCCCGCCATAACCGTCCCTCGTTGTTTTGCTTTTTACGACCAAAAAAATAGAATTCCGTCCAATTCCCATATTTTCGTGTGCTCTAGCCCATGCCTTCCGAGTGGTCCCGGGTCCCCCAAAACCGGATTGCCTTAAATTTTCCAAGGCCATCAAATACGACCTAAGGAACCATTGTCACCACCCCGCCATGGCCGTTCCTCGTTGTTTTGCGTTTTACGGCCAAAAAACTCGAATTCCGCCCGATTCCCATATATTCGTATGCTATAGCCCACGACTTCCTAGTGGATCTGGGCCCCCCGGACCCCGATTGCCTGAAATATTTTTGGGCCATCAAATACAAACGAAGGATCCATAGTTACCGCCCCGCCATGACCGTACCTCATTGTTTTGCTTTTTACGACCAAAAAACTAGAATTCCGCCCGATTCCCATATTTTCGTGTGGTCTAGCCCACGCCTTCCGAGTGGTCCCGGGTCCCCCAAAATCGGATTGCCTTATATTTTTCAAAGCCATCAAATACGACCTATGGAACCATATTCACCACCCCGCCATGGCCGTTCCTCATTGTTTTGCGTTTTACTGCCAAAAAACTAGAATTTCGCCCGATTCCCATATTTTCGTGTGCTATAAGCCCACGCCTTCCAAGTGGGTCCGGGCCCCCGTACCCCGATCGCCTAAAATTATTCGGGGACATCAAATACGACCTAAAGAACCATAGTCACCGCCCCGCCAGGGCCGATCCTCGTTATTTTGTATTTTACGGCCAAAAAACTAGAATTACGCGTGATTCCCATATATTCGTGTGCTAGCCCACGTCTTCCGAGTGTGTCCGGGCCCCCCGGACCCCAATCGCCTAAACTTTTTCTGAGCCATCAAATACGACCTAAGAAACCATAGTCACCTCCCCGCCGTGGCCGTTCCTCGTTGTTTTGCATTTTACAGCAAAGAAACTAGAATTTCGACGAATTCCCATATTTTCGTGTGCAATAGCCTATGCCTTCCGAGTGGGTACGGGCTCCCGGACCCCGATCGCCTAAAATTAATCGGGGCCATCAAATACGACCTAAGGAACCATAGTCACCACCCAGCCATGATCGTTCCTCGTTGATTTGCGTTTTACGGTAAAAAACCTTGAATTCCGCCCGATTCCCATATATTCTTGTGCTATAGCCCATGCCTTCCGAGTAAGACTGGGGCCCCCGGACCACGATCGCCTAAACTTTTTCCGAGATATCAAATACAACCTAAGGAACCATAGCCACCGCCCCGCCATGACCGTTCTTCGTTGTTTTGCTTTATACGGCCAAAAAGTTGAATTTCGCCCGATTGTCATATTTTCTGTGCTATAGCCCACGCCTTCCAAGTGGGACCGGGCCCCCGGACCCCGATCGCATAAAATTTTTCCGACCCATCAAATACGAATTAAGGAACCATAGTCACTACCCCGCCATGGCCGTTCCTCATTGTTTTGCGTTTTACAGGCAAAAAACTAGAATTTCTCCAGATTCCCATATTTTCGTGTGCTATAGCCCACGCCTTCCGAGTGGGTACGGGCCCCCGGACCCCAATCGCCTGAAATATTTTTGGGCCATCAAATACGACCGAAGGATCCATAGTCACCGCCCCGCCATAACCGTTCCTCGTTGTTTTGCTTTTTACGACCAAAAAAATAGAATTCCGTCCAATTCCCATATTTTCGTGTGCTCTAGCCCATGCCTTCCGAGTGGTCCCGGGTCCCCCAAAACCGGATTGCCTTAAATTTTTCAAGGCCATCAAATACGACCTAAGGAACCATATTCACCGCCCCGCCATGGCCGTTCCTCGTTGTTTTGCGTTTTTCGGCCAAAAAACTAGAATTCCGCCCGATTCCCATATATTCGTATGCTATAGCCCACGACTTCCTAGTGGATCTGGGCCGCCCGGACCCCGATTGCCTGAAATATTTTTGGGCCATCAAATACAAACGAAGGATCCATAGTTACCGCCCCGCCATGACCGTTCCTCGTTGTTTTGCTTTTTACGACCAAAAAACTAGAATTCCGCCCGATTCCCATATTTTCGTGTGCTCTAGCCCACGCCTTCCGAGTGGTCCCGGGTCCACCAAAATCGGATTGCCTTAAATTTTTCAAAGCCATCAAATACGACCTATGGAACCATATTCACCACCCCGCCATGGCCGTTCCTCATTGTTTTGCGTTTTACTGCCAAAAAACTAGAATTTCGCCCGATTCCCATATTTTCGTGTGCTATAAGCCCACGCCTTCAAAATGAGTCCGGGCCCCCGGACCCCGATCGCCTAAAATTATTCGGGGACATCAAATACGACCTAAAGAACCATAGTCACCGCCCCGCCAGTGCCGATCCTTGTTGTTTTGCGTTTTACGGCCAAAAAACTAGAATTTCGCGTGATTCCCATATATTCGTGTGCTAGCCCACGTCTTCCGAGTGTGTCTGGGCCCCCCAGACCCCAATCGCCTAAAATTTTTCTGAGCCATCAAATACGACCTAAGAAACCATAGTCACCTCCCCGCCATGGCCGTTCCTCGTTGTTTTGCATTTTACAGCAAAAAAACTAGAATTTCGATGAATTCCTATATTTTCGTGTGCAATAGCCTATGCCTTCCGAGTGGGTACAGGCTCCCGGACCCCGATCGCCTAAAATTAATCGGGGCCATCAAATACGACCTAAGGAACCATAGTCACCGCCCTGCCATGGCCTTTCCTCGTTGTTTTGGATTTTACGTCAATAAAACTAGAATTCCGCCCGATTCCCATATATTCTTGTGCTATAGCCCACGCCTTCCGAGTGGGACGGGGCCCCCTGACCCCAATCACCTAAAATTAATCTGGGCCATCAAATACGACCTAAGGAACCATAGTCACCGCCCCGCCATCGCCGTTCCTCGTTGTTTTTCATTTTACGGCCAAAAAACTAGAATTCCCCCCGATTCCCATATTTTTGTGTGCTCTAGGCCATGCCTTCCGTGTGGGCCCGGGTCCCCCGAAACTGGATTGCCTAAAATTTTCTCAGGCCATCAAATACGACCTAAGGAACCATATTCATTGCCCCGCCATGGTCGTTCCTAGTTGTTTTGCGTTTTACGTCCAAAAAACTAGAATTTTGCCCGATTCCCATATTTTCGTGTGCTATAAGCCCACGCCTTCTGAGTGGGTATGGGGCCCCAGACTCCGATCGCCTGAAATATTTTTGGGCCATCAAATATGACCGAAGGATCCATAGTCACCGCCCCGCCATAACCGTTCCTTGTTGTTTTGCTTTTTACGACCAAAAAAATAGAATTCCGTCCAATTCCCATATTTTCGTGTGCTATAGCCCATGCCTTCCGAGTGGGACTGGGCCCCCACACCCCGATCGCCTAAAATTTTTCCGACCCATCAAATACGACCTAAGGAACCATAGTCACCACCCCGCCATGGCCGTTCCTCGTTGTTTTGCGTTTTACGGCCAAAAAACTAGAATTCCGCCCGATTCCCATATATCCGTATGCTATAGCCCACGACTTCCTAGTGGATCTGGGCCCCCCGGACCCCGATTGCCTGAAATATTTTTGGGCCATCAAATACAAACGAAGGATCCATAGTTACCGCCCCGCCATGATCGTTCTTCTTTTTTGGCATTTTACGGCCAAAAAACTAGAATTCCGCCCGATTCCCATATTTTCGTGTGCTCTAGCCCACGCCTTCCGAGTGGTCCCGGGTACCCCAAAATCGGATTGCCTTAAATTTTTCAAAGCCATCAAATACGACCTATGGAACCATATTCACCACCCCGCCATGGCCGTTCCTCATTGTTTTGCGTTTTACTGCCAAAAAACTAGAATTTCGCCCGATTCCCATATTTTCGTGTGCTATAAGCCCACGACTTCCAAGTGGGTCCGGGCCCCCGGACCCCGATCGCCTAAAATTATTCGGGGACATCAAATACGACCTAAAGAACCATAGTCACCGCCCCGCCAGGGCCGATCCTCGCTGTTTTGCGTTTTTCGGCCAAAAAACTAGAATTTCGCATGATTCCCATATATTCGTGTGCTAGCCCACGTCTTCCGAGTGTGTCCGGGCCCCCCGGACCCCGATCGCCTAAAATTTTTCTGAGCCATCAAATACGACCTAAGAAACCATAGTCACCTCCCTGCCGTGGCCGTTCCTCGTTGTTTTGCATTTTACAGTAAAAAAACTAGAATTTCGATGAATTCCCATATTTTCGTGTGCAATAGCCTATGCCTTCCGAGTGGATACGGGCTCCCGGACCCCGATCGCCTAAAATTAATCGGGGCCATCAAATACGACCTAAGGAACCATAGTCACCGCCCCGCTATGGCCTTTCCTCGTTGTTTTGGATTTTAAGTCAAAAAAACTAGAATTCCACCCGATTGCCATATATTCTTGTGCTATAGCCCATGCCTTCCGAGTGGGACGGGGCCCCTGACCCCAATCACCTAAAATTAATCCGGGCCATCAAATACGACCTAAGGAACCATAGTCACTGCTCCGCCATGGCCGTTCCTCATTGTTTTTCATTTTACGGCCAAAAAATTAGAATTCCCCCCGATTCCCATATTTTTGTGTGCTCTAGCCCACGCCATCCGTGTGGGCCCGGGTCACCCGAAACCGAATTGCCTAAAATTTTCTCAGGCCTTCAAATACGACCTAAGGAACCATATTAATTGCCGCGCCATGGTCGTTCCTAGTTGTTTTGCGTTTTACGTCCAAAAAACTAGAATTTCGCCCGATTCCCATATTTTCGTGTGCTATAAGCCCACGCCTTCTGAGTGGGTCAGGGGCCCCTGACTCCGATCGCCTAAAATTATTCCGGGCCATCACATAAGACCTAAGGAACTATAGTCACCACCCCGCCATGGCCGTTCCTCGTTGTTTTGCATTTTACGGCCAAAAAAACTAAATTTTTGCCTGATTCCCATATTTTCGTGTGCTCTAGCCCACACCTTCCGAGTGAGTCCAGGCCCACCGGACCCTGATCGCCTAAAATTTTTTCGGGTCATCAAATACGACCTAAGGAACCATAGTCACAACCCGCCATGATCGTTCTTCTTTTTTGGTGTTTTACGGCCAAAAAACTAGAATTCCGCCCAATTCCCATATATTTATGTGCTATAGCCCACGTCTTCCGAATGGGTCTGAACCCCCTTACCTCGATCGTCTAAAATTATTCCGGGCCATCAAATACGACCTAAGGAACAATTTTTACCGCCCCGCCATGGCCGTTCCTCGTTGATTTACGTTTTACGGCCTAAAAACAAGAATTTCGCCTGATTCCCATATTTTGGTGTGCTATAAACCCATGCCTTCCGAGTGGTTCCGGGCCCATGGACCCCGATCGCCTAAAATTATTCGGGGCCATCAAATACGACCTAAGGAACCATAGTCACTGCCCCTCCATGGCCGTTCCTCATTGTTTTGCATTTGACGGCCAAAAAACTAGAATTCCCCCCGATTCCCATATTTTCGTGTGCTATAGCCCACGCTTTCTAAGTGGGACCGGGCCCCCGGACCCCGATCGCCTAAAATTTTTTTGAGCTATCAAATACGACCTAAAGAACCATAGCCACCGCCCTGCCATGACCGTTCCTCTTTGTTTTGCGTTTTACAAGCAAAAAACTAGAATTTCTCCGGATTCCCATATTTTCGTGTGCTATAGCCCACGCCTTCCGAGTGGGACCGGGCCCCCGGACCCCGATCGCCTAAAATTTTTCCGGGCTATCAAATACGATCTAAGTAACCATTGTCACTGCCCCGCCATGGCCGTTCCCCTTTGTATTGCGTTTCACGAGCAAAAAACTAGAATTTCTCTGGATTCCCATATTTTCGTGTGCTATAGCCCACGCCTTACGAGTGGGTCCGGGCCCCCGGACCCCGATCGCCTAAAATTATTCCGGGCTATCAAATACAATCTAAGGAACCATAGTCACCGCCCCGCCATGGCCATTCCTCGTTGTTTTGCGTTTTACGGCCAAAAAACTAGAATTCCGCTCGATTCCCATATATTCGTGTGATATGGCCCACGCCTTCCGAATGGTTCCGGGCCCCCTAACCCCAATCACCTAAAATTATTCCAAGCCATCAAATAGGACCTAAAGAACCATAGTCACCGCCCCACCATGGCCGTTCCTCGTTGTTTTTCATTCTACGGCCAAAAAACTAGAATTCCCCCTAATTCCCATATTTTTGTGTGCTCTAGCCCACGCCTTCCGTGTGGGCCCGGGTCCCCCGAAACCGGATTGCCTAAAATTTTCTCAGGCCATCAAATACGACCTAAGGAACCATATTCATCGTCTCGCCATAGTCATTCCTCGTTGTTTTGCATTTTACGTCCAAAAAACTAGAATTTAGCCCGACTCCCATATTTTCGTGTGCTATAAGCCCACGCCTTCCGAGTGGGTCAGGGCCCCCGGACCCCGATCACCTAAAATTATTCGGGGCTATCAAATACGACCTAAGGAACCATAGTCACCACCCCTCCATGGCCGTTCCTCATTGTTTTGCGTTTGACGGCCAAAAAACTAGAATTCCGCCTGATTCCCATATTTTCGTGTGCTATAGCCCATGCCTTCTAAGTGGGTCCGGGCCCCCAGACCCCGATCAACTAAAAATTTTCCAGGCCATCAAATACGACCTAAGGAACCATAGTCACCGCCCAGCCATGATCGTTCCTCGTTGATTTGCGTTTTACGGTAAAAAAACTAGAATTCCGCCCGATTTCCATATATTCTTGTGCTATAGCCCATGCCTTCCGAGTGGGACTGGGCCCCCGGGACCCCGATCGCCTAAACGTATTCCGAGATATCAAATACGACCTAAGGAACCATAGCCACTGCCCCGCCATGACCGTTCTTCGTTGTTTTGCTTTATACGGCCAAAAAAGTTGAATTTCGCCCGATTGCCATATTTTCTGTGCTATAGCCCACGCCTTCCAAGTGGCACCGGGCCCCCGGACCCCGATCGCCTAAAATTTTTCTGACCCATCAAATACGACCTAAGGAACCATAGTCACTGCCCCGCCATGGCCGTTCCTCATTGTTTTGCGTTTTACGAGCAAAAAACTAGAATTTCTCCAGATTCCCATATTTTCGTGTGCTATAGCCCACGCCTTCCGAGTGGGTACGGGCCCCCGGACCCCGATCGCCTGAAATATTTTTGGGCCATCAAATACGACCGAAGGATCCATAGTTACCACCCCGCCATGACCGTTCCTCATTGTTTTGCTTTTTACGACCAAAAAACTAGAATTCCGCCCGATTCCCATATTTTCGTGTGCTCTAGCCCACGCCTTCCGAGTGGTCCCGGGTACCCCAAAATCGGATTGCCTTAAATTTTTCAAAGCCATCAAATACGACCTATGGAACCATATTCACCACCCCGCCATGGCCGTTCCTCATTGTTTTGCGTTTTACTGCCAAAAAACTAGAATTTCGCCCGATTCCCATATTTTCGTGTGCTATAAGCCCACGCCTTCCAAGTGGGTCCGGGCCCCCGGACCCCGATCGCCTAAAATTATTCCGCGCCATCAAATACGACCTAAGGAACCATAGTCACCGCCCCGCCAGGGCCGTTCCTCGTTGTTTTGCGTTTTACGGCCAAAAAACTAGAATTCCCCCCGATTCCCATATTTTTGTGTGCTCTAGCCCACGCCTTCCGTGTGGGCCCGGGTCCCCCGAAACCGGATTGCCTAAAATTTTCTCAGGCCATCAAATACGACCTAAGGAACCATATTCATTGCCCCGCCATGGTCGTTCCTAGTTGTTTTGCGTTTTACGTCCAAAAAACTAGAATTTCGCCCGATTCCCATATTTTTGTGTGCTATAAGCCCACGCCTTCTGAGTGGGTCAGGGGCCCCTGACTCCGATCGCCTAAAATTTTTCCGGGCCATCACATACGGCCTAAGGAACTATAGTCACCACCCCGCCATGGCCGTTCCTCGTTGTTTTGCATTTTACGGCCAAAAAAACTAAAATTTTGCCTGATTCCCATATTTTCGTGTGCTCTAGCCCACACCTTCCGAGTGAGTCCGGGCCCACCGGACCCTGATCGCCTAAAATTTTTTCGGGTCATCAAATACGACCTAAGGAACCATAGTCACAACCCGCCATGATCGTTGTTCTTTTTTGGCGTTTTATGCCCGATTTCCATATATTCGTGTGCTATAGCCCACGTCTTCTGAATGGGTCGGAGCCCCCTGACCCCGATCGCCTAAAATTATTTCGGGCCATCAATTACGACCTAAGGAACCATAGTCACCTCCCCGCCATGGCCGTTCCTCGTTGTTTTGCATTTTACGGCCAAAAAACTAGAATTCCGCCCGATTCCCATATTTACGTGTGCTATGGCCCACGCCTTCCGAATGGGTCCGGGCCCCCTGACCCCAATCACCTAAAATTATTCCGGGCCATCAAATACAACCTAAGGAACCATAGTCACCGCCCCGCCATGGCCGTTCCTCGTTGTTTTTCATTTTACGGCCAAAAAACTAGAATTCCCCCCGATTCCCATATTTTTGTGTGCTCTAGCCCACGCCTTACGTGTGGGCCCGGGTCCCCCGAAACCGGATTGCCTAAAATTTTCTTAGGCCATCAAATACGACCTAAGGAACCATATTCATTGCCCCGCCATGGTCGTTCCTCGTTGTTTTGCGTTTTACGTCCAAAAAACTAGAATTTCGCCCGATTCCCATATTTTCGTGTGCTATAAGCCCACGCCTTCTGAGTGGGTCAGGGGCCCCTGACTCCGATCGCCTAAAATTATTCCGGGCCATCACATACGACCTAAGGAACTATAGTCACCACTCCGCCATGGCCGTTCCTCGTTGTTTTGCATTTTACGGCCAAAAAAACTAAAATTTTGCCTGATTCCCATATTTTTGTGTGCTCTAGCCCACACCTTCCGAGTGAGTCCGGGCCCACCGGACCCTGATCGCCTAAAATTTTTTTGGGTCATCAAATATGACCTAAGGAACCATAGTCACAACCCATCATGATCGTTGTTCTTTTTTGGCGTTTTACGGCAAAAAAACTAGAATTCCGCCCGATTTCCATATATTCGTGTGCTATGGCCCACGCCTTCCGAATGGGTCCGGGCCCCCTGACCCCAATCACCTAAAATTATTCCGGGCCATCAAATACGACCTAAGGAACCATAGTCACCGCCCTGCCATGGCCGTTCCTCGTTGTTTTTCATTTTACGGCCAAAAAACTAGAATTCCCCCCGATTCCCATATTTTTGTGTGCTCTAGCCCACGCCTTCCGTGTGGGCCCGGGTCCCCCGAAACCGGGTTGCCTAAAATTTTCTCAGGCCATCAAATATGACCTAAGGAACCATATTTATTGCCCCGCCATGGTCGTTCCTCGTTGTTTTGCGTTTTACGTCCAAAAAACTAGAATTTCGCCCGATTCCCATATTTTCGTGTGCTATAAGCCCACGCCTTCTGAGTGGGTCAGGGGCCCCTGACTCCGATCGCCTAAAATTATTCCGGGCCATCACATACGACCTAAGGAATTATTGTCACCACCCCGCCATGGCCGTTCCTCGTTGTTTTGCATTTTACGGCCAAAAAAACTAAATTTTTGCCTGATTCCCATATTTTCGTGTGCTCTATCCCACACCTTCCGAGTGAGTCCGGGCCCACCGGACCCTGATCGCCTAAAATTTTTTTGGGTCATCAAATACCACCTAAGGAACCATAGTCACAACCTGCCATGATCGTTCTTCTTTTTTGGTGTTTTACGGCCAAAAAACTAGAATTTCGCCCAATTCCCATATATTCATGTGCTATAGCCCACGTCTTCCGAATGGGTCTGAACCCCCTTACCCCGATCGTCTAAAATTATTCCGGGCCATCAAATATGACCTAAGGAACAATTTTTACCGCCCCGCCATGGCCGTTCCTCGTTGTTTTGCATTTTACGGCCTAAAAACTAGAATTTCGCCTGATTCCCATATTTTGGTGTGCTATAAACCCATGCCTTCCGAGTGGTTCCGGGCTCATGGACCCCGATCGCCTAAAATGATTCGGGGCCATCAAATACGACCTAAGGAACCATAGTCACTGCCCCTCCATGGCCGTTCCTCATTGTTTTGCATTTGACGGCCAAAAAACTAGAATTCCGCCCGATTCCCATAATTTCGTGTGCTATAGCCCACGCCTTCTAAGTGGGACCGGGCCCCCGGACCCCGATCGCCTAAAAATTTTTTGAGCTATCAAATACGACCTAAGGAACCATAGCCACCTCCCTGCCATGACCGTTCCTCTTTGTTTTGCGTTTTACGAGCAAAAAACTAGAATTTCTCCGGATTCCCATATTTTCGTGTGCTATAGCCCACGCCTTCGAGTGGGACCGGGCCCCCGGACCCCGATAGCCTAAAATTTTTCCGGGCTATCAAATACGATCTAAGTAACCATTGTCACTGCCCCGCCGTGGCCGTTCCTCTTTGTTTTGCGTTTCACGAGCAAAAAACTAGAATATCGCCGGATTCCGATATTTTCGTGTGCTATAGCCCACGCCTTACGAGTGGGTCCGGGCCCCCGGACCCCGATCGCCTAAAATTATTCCGGGCTATCAAATACGATCTAAGGAACCATAGTCACCGCCCCGCCATGGCCATTCCTCGTTGTTTTGCGTTTTACGGCCAAAAAACTAGAATTCCGCTCGATTCCCATATATTAGTGTGATATGGCCCACGCCTTCCAAATGGGTCCGGGCCCCCTGACCCCAATCACCTAAAATTATTCCAAGCCATCAAATAGGACCTACGGAACCATAGTCACCGCCCCACCATGGCCGTTCCTCGTTGTTTTTCATTCTATGGCCAAAAAACTAGAATTCCCCCTAATTCCCATATTTTTGTGTGCTCTAGCCCACGCCTTCCGTGTGGGCCCGGTTCCCCCGAAATCGGATTGCCTAAAATTTTCTCAGGCCATCAAATACGACCTAAGGAACCATATTCATCGCCCCGCCATAGTCGTTCCTCGTTGTTTTGCATTTTACGTCCAAAACACTAGAATTTAGCCCGATTCCCATATTTTCGTGTGCTATAAGCCCACGCCTTCCGAGTGGGTCAGGGCCGCCGGACCCCGATCACCTAAAATTATTCGGGGCTATCAAATACGACCTAAGGAACCATAGTCACCGCTCCTCCATGGCTGTTCCTCATTGTTTTGCGTTTGACGGCCAAAAAACTAGAATTCCGCCTGATTCCCATATTTTCGTGTGCTATAGCCCATGCCTTCTAAGTGGGTCCGGCCCCCCAGACCCCGATCAACTAAAAATTTTTCAGGCCATCAAATACGACCTAAGGAACCATAGTCACCGCCCAGCCATGATCGTTCCTCGTTTATTTGCGTTTTACGGTAAAAAAACTAGAATTTCGCCCGATTTCCATATATTCTTGTGCTATAGCCCATGCCTTCCGAGTGGGACTGGGCCCCCGGGACCCCGATCGCCTAAACTTTTTCCGAGATATCAAATACGACCTAAGGAACCATAGCCACCGCCCCGCCATGACCGTTCTTCGTTGTTTTGCTTTATACGGCCAAAAAAGTTGAATTTAGCCTGATTGCCATATTTTCTGTGCTATAGCCCACGCCTTCCAAGTGGGACCGGGCCCCCGGACCCCGATCGCCTAAAATTTTTCCGACCCATCAAATACGACCTAAGGAACCATAGTCACTGCCCCGCCATGGCCGTTCCTCATTGTTTTGCGTTTTACGAGCAAAAAACTAGAATTTCTCCAGATTCCCATATTTTCGTGTGCTATAGCCCACGCCTTCCGAGTGGGTACGGGCCACCGGACCCCGATCGCCTGAAATATTTTTGGGCCATCAAATACGACCGAAGGATCCATAGTCACCGCCCCGCCATAACCGTTCCTCGTTGTTTTGCTTTTTACGACCAAAAAAATAGAATTCCGTCTAATTCCCATATTTTCGTGTGCTCTAGCCCATGCCTTTCGAGTGGTCCCGGGTCCCCCAAAACCGGATTGCCTTAAATTTTTCAAGGCCATCAAATACGACCTAAGGAACATTGTTACCACCCCGCCATGGCCGTTCCTCGTTGTTTTGCATTTTACGGCCAAAAAACTAGAATTCCGCCCGATTCCCATATATTCGTATGCTATAGCCCACGACTTCCTAGTGGATCTGGGCCCCCCGGACCCCGATTGCCTGAAATATTTTTGGGCCATCAAATACAAACGAAGGATCCATAGTTACCACCCCGCCATGACCGTTCCTCATTGTTTTGCTTTTTACGACCAAAAAACTAGAATTCCGCCCGATTCCCATATTTTCGTGTGCTCTAGCCCACGCCTTCCGAGTGGTCCCGGGTACCCCAAAATCGGATTGCCTTAAATTTTTCAAAGCCATCAAATACGACCTATGGAACCATATTCACCACCCCGCCATGGCCGTTCCTCATTGTTTTGCGTTTTACTGCCAAAAAACTAGAATTTCGCCCGATTCCCATATTTTCGTGTGCTATAAGCCCACGCCTTCCAAGTGGGTCCGGGCCCCCGGACCCCGATCGCCTAAAATTATTCCGGGCCATCAAATATGACCTAAGGAACCATAGTCACCGCCCCGCCAGGGCCGTTCCTCGTTGTTTTGCGTTTTACGGCCAAAAAACTAGAATTCCCCCCGATTCCCATATTTTTGTGTGCTCTAGCCCACGCCTTCCGTGTGGGCCCGGGTCCCCCGAAACCGGATTGCCTAAAATTTTCTCAGGCCATCAAATACGACCTAAGGAACCATATTCATTGCCCCGCCATGGTCGTTCCTAGTTGTTTTGCGTTTTACGTCCAAAAAACTAGAATTTCGCCCGATTCACATATTTTCGTGTGCTATAAGCCCACGCCTTCTGAGTGGGTCAGGGGCCCCTGACTCCGATCGCCTAAAATTATTCCGGGCCATCACATACGACCTAAGGAACTATAGTCACCACCCCGCCATGGCCGTTCCTCGTTGTTTTGAATTTTACGGCCAAAAAAACTAAAATTTTGCCTGATTCCCATATTTTCGTGTGCTCTAGCCCACACCTTCCGAGTGAGTCCGGGCCCACCGGACCCTGATCGCCTAAAATTTTTTTGGGTCATCAAATACGACCTAAGGAACCATAGTCACAACCCATCATGATCGTTGTTCTTTTTTGGCGTTTTACGGCAAAAAAACTAGAATTTCGCCCGATTTCCATATATTCGTGTGCTATGGCCCACGCCTTCCGAATGGGTCCGAGCCCCCTGACCCCGATCGCCTAAAATTATTTCGGGCCATCAATTACGACCTAAGGAACCATAGTCACCGCCCCTCCATGGCCGTTACTCGTTGTTTTGCGTTTTACGGCCAAAAAACTAGAATTCCGCCCGATTCCCATATATTCTTGTGCTATGGCCCACGCCTTCCGAATGGGTCCGGGCCCCCTGACCCCAATCACCTAAAATTATTCCGGGCCATCAAATACAACCTAAGGAACCATAGTCACCGCCCCGCCATAGCCGTTCCTCGTTGTTTTTCATTTTACGGCCAAAAAACAAGAATTCCCCCCGATTCCCATATTTTTGTGTGCTCTAGCCCACGCCTTACGTGTGGGCCCGGGTCCCCCGAAACCGGATAGCCTAAAATTTTCTTAGGCCATCTAATACGACCTAAGGAACCATTTTCATTGCCCCGCCATGGTCGTTCCTCGTTGTATTGCGTTTTACGTCCAAAAAAACAAGAATTTCGCCCCATTCCCATATTTTCGTGTGCTATAAGCCCACGCCTTCTGAGTGGGTCAGGGGCCCCTGACTCCGATTGCCTAAAATTATTCCGGGCCATCACATACGACCTAAGGAACTATAGTCACCACCCCGCCATGGCCGTTCCTCGTTGTTTTGCATTTTACGGCCAAAAAAAACTAAAATTTTGCCTGATTCCCATATTTTCGTATGCTCTAGCCCACACCTTCCGAGTGAGTCCGGGCCCACCGGACCCTGATCGCCTAAAATATTTTTGGGTCATCAAATACGACCTAAGGAACCATAGTCACAACCCGTCATGATCGTTGTTCTTTTTTGGCGTTTTACGACAAAAAAACTAGAATTCCGCCCGATTTCCATATATTCGTGTGCTATAGCCCACGTCTTCTGAATGGGTCCGAGCCCCCTGACCCCGATCGCCTAAAATTATTCCGGGCCATCAATTACGACCTAAGGAACCATAGTCACCGCCCCGCCATGGCCGTTCCTCGTTGTTTTGCATTTTACGGCCAAAATACTAGAATTCCGCCCGATTCCCATATATTCGTGTGCTATGGCCCACGCCTTCCGAATGGGTCCGGGCCCCCTGACCCCAATCACCTAAAATTATTCCGGGCCATCAAATACAACCTAAGGAACCATAGTCACCGCCCCGCCATGGCCGTTCCTCGTAGTTTTTCATTTTACGGCCAAATAACTAGAAATCCCCCCGATTCCCTTATTTTTGTGTGCACTAGCCCACGCCTTCCGTGTGGGCCCGGGTCCCCCGAAACCGGATTGCCTAAAATTTTCTCAAGCCATCAAATACAACCTAAGTAACCATATTCATTGCCCCGCCATGGTTGTTCCTAGTTGTTTTGCGTTTTACGTCCAAAAAACTAGAATTTCGCCCGATTCCCATATTTTCGTGTGCTATAAGCCCACGCCTTCTGAGTGGGTCAGGGGCCCCTGACTCCGATCGCCTAAAATTATTCCGGGCCATCACATACGACCTAAGGAACTATAGTCACCACCCCGCCATGGCCGTTCCTCGTTGTTTTGCATTTTACGGCCAAAAAAACTAAAATTTTGCCTGATTCCCATATTTTCGTGTGCTCTAGCCCACACCTTCCGAGTGAGTCCGGGCCCACCGGACCCTGATCCCCTAAAATTTTTTCGGGTCATCAAATACGACCTAAGGAACCATAGTCACAACCCGTCATGATCGTTGTTCTTTTTGGCGTTTTACGGCAAAAAAACTAGAATTCCGCCCGATTTCCATATATTCGTGTGCTATAGCCCACGTCTTCTGAATGGGTCCGAGCCCCCTGACCCCGATCGCCTAAAATTATTCCGGGCCATCAATTACGACCTAAGGAACCATAGTCACCGCCCCGCCATGGCCGTTCCTCGTTGTTTTGTGTTTAACAGCCAAAAAACTAGAATTTTGCCCGATTCCCATATATTCGTGTGCTATGGCCCACGCCTTCCGAATGGGTCCGGGCCCCCTGACCCCAATCACCTAAAATTATTCCGGGCCATCAAATACGACCTAAGGAACCATAGTCACCGCCCCGCCATGGCCGTTCCTCGTTGATTTTCATTTTACGGCCAAAAAACTAGAATTCCCCCCGATTCCCATATTTTTGTGTGCTCTAGCCCACGCCTTCCGTGTGGGCCCGGGTCCCCCGAAACCGGATTGCCTAAAATTTTCTCAGGCCATCAAATACGACCTAAGGAACCATATTCATTGCCCCTCCATGGTTGTTCCTAGTTGTTTTGCGTTTTACGTCCAAAAAACTAGAATTTCGCCCGATTCCCATATTTTCGTGTGCTATAAGCCCACGCCTTCTGAGTGGGTCAGGGGCCCCTGACTCCGATCGCCTAAAATTATTCCGGGCCATCACATACGACCTAAGGAACTATAGTCACCACCCCGCCATGGCCGTTCCTCGTTGTTTTGCATTTTACGGCCAAAAAAACTAAAATTTTGCCTGATTCTCATATTTTCGTGTGCTCTAGCCCACACCCTCCGAGTGAGTCCGGGCCCACCGGACCCTGAGCCCCTAAATTTTTTTCGGGTCATCAAATACGACCTAAGGAACCATAGTCACAACCCGTCATGATCGTTGTTCTTTTTTGGCATTTTACGGCAAAAAAACTAGAATTCCGCCCGATTTCCATATATTCGTGTGCTATAGCCCACGTCTTCTGAATGGGTCCGAGCCCCCTGACCACGAAAATATGGCAATCGCGCGATATTGTAGTTGTTTGGCTGTATAAAGCAAAACAACGAGGAACGGTCATGGCGAGGAGGTGTCTATGGTTCCTTAGGTCGTATTGGATGGGCCAAAATAATTTTAGGCGATATAGCACATGAATATATCCGAATCGGCGGAATTCTAGTATTTTGGCCATAAAATGCAAAACAATGAGGAACGGCCATGGCGGGGTGGTGACTATGGTTCCTTAGGTTGTATTTGATGGCCTGGAAAAATTTTAGGCAATCCAGTTTTGGTGTACCCGGGCCCACTTGGAAGGTGTGGGCTGGAGCACACGAAAATATGGGAATCGGGCGAAATTCTAGTTTTTTGGTCATAAAAAGCAAAACAATGAGGAACGGCCATGGCGGGGTGGTGACTATGGTTCCTTAGGTTGTATTTGATGGCCTGGAAAAATTTTAGGCAATCTGGTTTTGGGGGACCCGGGCCAACTCGGAAGGTATGGGCTGGAGCACACGAAAATATGGGAATCAGGCGAAATTCTAGTTTTTTGGTCATAAAAAGCAAAACAACGAGGAACGATCATGGCGGGGCGGTGACTATGGTTCCTTAGGTCATATTTAATAGCTCGGAATAACTTTTAGGCGATCGGGGTCCGGACCCACTCGGAAGGCGTGGGCTATAGCTCACGAAAATATATCAATCGCGCGAAATTCTAGTTTTTTGGCTGTAAAAAACAGAAAAATGAGGAACGGTCATGGCCGGGCGGTGACTATGGTTCCTTAGGTCGTATTTTATGGCCCGAATAAATTGTTGGCGATCGGGGTCCGGGGGCTCGGACCCACTTGGAAGGTGTGGGTTATAGCACACGAAAATATGGCAATCGGTCAAAATACTAGTGTTTTAGCCATATAAAGCAAACAAACGAGGAACGGTCATAGCAGGGCGGTGGCTATGGTTCCTTAGGTCGTATTTAATATCCCGGAAATATTTTAGGCGATCCGGGTCTTGGGGGGCCCGGACCCACTCGGAAGGCATGGGCTATAGCACACGAAAATATGGGAATCGGGCGAAGTTCTAGTTTTTTGGTCGTAAAACGCAAAAACAAATAGGAACGGCCATGGCAGGGCTGTGAATATGGTTCCTTAGGTTGTATTTGATGGCTTGTAAAAATTTTAGGCGATCGGGGTCCGGGGGCCCGGACACACTTGGAAGGCGTGGGCTAACACGAAAATTTGGCAATTGGGTGAAATTCTAGTTTATAGGCCGTATAAAGAAAAACTACGAGGAACGGTCATGGCGGGGCAATGGCTATTGTTCCTTAGGTCGTATTTTATAGCCTGAAAAATTTTTAGGCGATTGGGGTCCGGGGGGACAGGACCCACTCGGAAGGCGTGGGCTACAACACACGAATATATGGAAATCGGGAGAATTCTAGTTTGTTGGCCGTAAAATGCAAAAAAATGAGGAAAGGCCGTGGAGGGGCGGTCACTATGGTTCCTTAGGTAGTATTTGATAGCCTGAAAAAATTTTAGGCGATCGAGGTCCGGGGGGCAGGGACCCACTCGGCAGGCGTGGGCTACAACACACAAATATAAGGGAATCGGGCGAATTCTAGTTTTTTGGCCGTAAACTGCAAAACAACGAGGAACGGCCATGGCGGGGCGGTGACTATGGTTCCTTAGGTCGTATTTGATGGCTTGGAAAAATTTTAGGCAATCCGGTTTCGGGGGACCCGGGCCCACTCGGAAGGCGTGGGCTAGAGCACACGAAAATATGGGAATCGGGCGCAATTCTAGTTTTTTGGTCGTAAAAAGCAAAACAATGAGGAACGGTCATGGAGGGGCGGTGACTATGGTTCCTTAGGTCATATTTGATGGCCCAGATAAATTTTAGGCGATCGTGGTCTGGACCCACTCGTAAGGCATGGGCTATAGCTCACGAAAATATGGCAATCGTGCGAAATTCTAGTTTTTTGGCCGAAAAAATAAAAAAACGAGGAACGGTCATGGCGTGGCAGTGACTATGGTTCCTTAGGTCATATTTGATGGCCTGAAAATATTTTAGGCGATCGGGGTCCGGGGGTCCGTACCCACTCGGAAGGCGTGGGCTATAGCACACGAAAATATGGCAATCGGGCAAAATTCTAGTTTTTTGGCCGTATAAAGCAAAACAACGAGGAACGGTCATAGCGGAGCGGTGGCTATGGTTCCTTAGGTCATATTTAATAGCCCAAAATATTTTTAGGCGATCGGGGTCCGGGAGTGCGGATCCACTCGGAAGGCGTGGGCTATAGAACACGAAAATATGGGAATCGGGCAAAATTCTAGTATTTTGGTCGTAAAACGCAAAACAACGAGGAACGGCCATGACAGGGCGGTGAATATGGTTCCTTAGGTTGTATTTGATGGCTCGGAAAAATTTTAGGCGATCGGGGTACGGGACCCACTCGGAAGGCGTGGGCTACAACACACGAATATATGGAAATCGGGAGAATTCTAGTTTTTTGGCCATAAAATGCAAAACAACGTGGAACGGTCGTGGAGGGGCGGTGACTATAGTTCCTTAGGTCGTATTTGATAGCCCAGAAAAATTTTAGGCATTCGGGGTCCAGGGGCGCGGACCCACTCGGAAGTCTTGGGCTATAGCACACGAATATATGGGACTCAGGCACAATTCTAGTTTTTTTGTCCTAAAAAGTAAAACAACGAGGAACGGTCATGGCGGGGCAGTGACTATGGTTCCTTAGGTCATATTTGATAGGCCAAATATATTTTAGGCGATCGGGGTTCGAACCCACTCGGAAGGCATGGGCTATAGCTCACGAAAATATGACAATCGCGCGCAATTCTAGTTTTTTGGCCGTAAAAAACAAAAAAATGAGGAACGGTCATGGCAGGGCGGTGACTATGGTTCCTTAGGTCGTATGTTATGGACCGAAAAATTTTTATTCGATCGGGGTCCGGGGGCCCGGACCCACTTAAAAGGCGTGGGCTATAGCACACGAAAATATGGCAATCGGGCAAAATACTAGTTTTTTGGCCGTATAAAGCAAAACAATGAGGAACGGTCATAGCGGGGCGGTGGCTATGATTCCTTAGGTCGTATTTAATAGCCCAGAAAAAATTTAGGCGATCGGGGTCCGGGGGACCCGGACCCACTCGGAAGTCGTTTGCTATAGCAAACGAATATATGGGAATCGGGCTGAATTCTAGTTTTTTGGCCGTAAAATGCAAAACAACGAGGAACGACCATGGTGGGGCGGTGACTATTGTTCCTAAGGTTGTATTTGATGGCCTGAAAAAATTTGAAACAATCCGGTTTCGGGGGACCCGGGCCCACTCGGAAGGCGTTGGCTAGAGCGCACAAAAATATACGAATCGGGCGGAATTCTAGTTTTTTATTCGTAAAAAGCACAACAGCGAGGAACGGTCTTGGCGGGGCAGTGACTATGGTTCCTTAGGTCTTATTTGATGGCCCAAATAAATTTTAGGCGATCAGGGTCCGGGAGGCCCGGACCCACTCGGAAGGAGTGGGCTATAGCACGCAAAAATATGGGAATCGGGCATAATTCTAGTTTTTTGTCCGTAAAACGCAAAACAACGAGGAACGACTATGGAGGGGCGGTGGCTATGGTTCCTTAGGTCATATTTGATGGCTTGAAAAAATTTTAGGCAATCCGGTTTCGGGTGACCCGGGCCCACTCTGAAGGCATGGGCTAGAGCACACGAAAATATGGGAATCGGACGCAATTCTAGTTTTTTGGTCGTAAAAAGCAAAACAACGAGGAACGGTCCTGGAGGGGCGGTGACTATGGTTCCTTAGGTCATATTTGATTGCCCAAATAAATTTTAGGCGATCGTGGTCTGGACCCACTCGGAAGGCATGGGCTATAGCTCACGAAAATATGGCAATCCCGCGAAATTCTAGATTTTTGGCCGTAAAAAATAAAAAAATGAGGAACGGTCATGTCGTGGCGGTGACTATGGTTCCTTAGGTCATATTTCATGGCCCGAAAATATTTTAGGCGATCGGGGTCCGGGGGTCCATACCCACTCGGAAGGCGTGGGCTATAGCACACGAAAATATGGCAATCGGGCAAAATTCTAGTTTTTTGGCCGTATAAAGCAAACCAGCGAGGAACGGTCATAGCGGAGCGGTGCCTATGGTTCCTTAGGTCGTATTTAATAGCCCAAAATTTTTTTAGGTGATCGGGGTCTGGGAGTGCGGATCCACTCGGAAGGCGTGGGCTATAGAACACGAAAATATGGGAATCAGGCGAAATTCTAGTATTTTGGTCGTAAAACGCAAAAAACCGAGGAACGGCCATGACAGGGTGGTGAATATGGTTCCTTAGGTTGTATTTGATGGCTCGGAAAATTTTTAGGTGATCGGGGTCCGAGGGTCCGGGACCCACTCGGAAGGCGTGGGCTACAACACACGAATATATGGAAATTGGGAGAATTCTAGTTTTTTGGCCATAAAATGCAAAACAACGAGGAACAGTCGTGGCGGGGCGGTGACTATAGTTCCTTAGTTCGTATTTGATAGCCCAGAAAAATTTTAGGCGTTCGGGGTCCAGGGGCGCGGACCCACTCGGAAGTCTTGGGCTACAGCACACGAATATATGGGACTCAGGCACAATTCTAGTTTTTTGGTCGTAAAGAGTAAAACAACGAGGAACGGTCATGGCGGGGCGGTGACTATGGTTCCTTAGGTCATATTTGATAGGCCAAATATATTTTAGGCGATCGGGGTCCGAACCCACTCGGAAGGCATGGGCTATAGCTCACGAAAATATGACAATCGCGTGAAATTCTAGTTTTTTGGCCGTAAAAAACAAAAAAATGAGGAACGGTCATGGCGGGGTGGTGACTATGGTTCCTTAGGTCGTATGTTATGGACCGAAATTTTTTTTATTCGATCGGGGTCCGGGGGCCCGGACCCACTTAGAAGGCGTGGGCTATAGCACAAGAAAATATGGCAATCGGGCAAAACACTAGTTTTTTGGCCGTATAAAGCAAAACAATGAGGAGCGGTCATAGCGGGGCGGTGGCTATGATTCCTTAGGTCGTATTTAATAGACAAGAAAAAATTTAGGCGATCGGGGTCCGGGGGACCCGGACCCACTCGGAAGTCGTTTGCTATAGCAAACGAATATATGGGAATCGGGCTGAATTCTAGTTTTTTGGCCGTAAAATGCAAAACAACGAGGAACGACCATGGTGGGGCGGTGACTATTGTTCCTAAGGTTGTATTTGATGGCCTAGAAAAATTTGAAACAATCTGGTTTCGGGGGACCCAGGCCCACTCGGAAGGCGTTGGCTAGAGCGCACAAAAATATACGAATCGGGCGAAATTCTAGTTTTTTATTCGTAAAAAGCAAAACAGCCAGGAACGGTCTTGACGGGGCAGTGACTATGGTTCCTTAGGTCTTATTTGATGCCCCAAATAAATTTTAGGCGATCGGGGTCCGGGAGGCCCGGACCCACTCGGAAGGAGTGGGCTATAGCACGCAAAAATATGGGAATCGGGCGTAATTCTAGTTTTTTGTCCGTAAAACGCAAAACAACGAGGAACGACTATGGAGGGGCGGTGGCTATGGTTCCTTAGGTCGTATTTGATGGCCCGGAATAATTTTAGGCGATCGGGGTCCGGTGGCCCGAACCCACTTGGAAGGGGTGGGCTATAACACACGAAAATATGGGAATCGGGCGAGAATCCAGTTTTTTGTCCGTAAAATGCAAAACAACAAGGAACGGCTATGGCGGGGTGGTGACTATGGTTTCTTAGGTCGTATTTGATAGCCCGGAATAATTTTAGGTGTTCGGGATCCTGAGGCGCGGACCCACTCGGAAGTCTTGGGTTATAGCACACGAATATATGGAAATCGGGCAGAATTCTTTTTTTTTGGCCGTATAAAGCAAAACAACGAGGAACGGTCATAGCGGGGCGGTGGTTATGGTTCCTTAAGTCGTATTTAATAGCCCGAAAAACTTTTAGGTGATCGGGGTCCGGGGGCGCGGACCCACTCGGAAGGCGTGGGCTATAGCACACGAATATATGGGAATCGGGCGAAATTCTTATTTTTCTGCCGTAAAATGCAAAACAACGAGGAATGGCCATGGCGCGGCCAGTGACTATGGTTCCTTAGGTCGTATTTGATGGCCGGAAAAATTTTTAGGCAATTCGGTTTCGGGGGACCCAGGCCCACTCGGAAGGAGTGGGCTAGAGCACACGAAAATATGGGAATCGGGAGCAATTCTAGTTTTTTGGTCGTAAAAAGAAAAACAACAAGGAACGGTCATAGCGGGGTGGTGACTATGGTTCCTTAGGTCGTATTTGATGGCCCAGATAAATTTTAGGCGATCGGGATCCAGCGGCCCGAACCCACTTGGAAAGCGTGGGCGCACACGAATATATGGGAATCGGGTGAAATTCTAGTTTTTTGGCCGTAAAACGCAAAACAATGAGGAAAGGCCATGGCGGGGCGGTGGTTATGGTTCCTTAGGTCGTATTTAATGACCCGTAATAATTTTAGGCGATCGGGGTCCGGGGGCCCGGACACACTCGGAAGGCGTGGGCTATAACACGCGAAAATATGGCAATCGGGCGAAATTCTAGTTTTTTGGCCGTATAAAGCGAAACAACGAGGAACAATCTTTGCGGGGTGGTGACTATGGTTCCTTAGGTCTTATTTGATGGCCCAGAATAATTTTAGTTGATCGGGTTCCGGGCCACTCGGAAGGGGTGGGCTATAACCCACGAAAATATAGGAATCGGGCGAGAATCTAGTTTTTTGTCCTTAAAATGCAAAACAACAAGGAACGGCTATGGCGGGGCAGTGGCTATGGTTCTTTAGGTCGTATTTGATGGCCCGAAATAATTTTAGGCGATCGGGGTCCGGGGGCCCGGACCCACTCGGAAGGGGTGGGCTATAATACATGAAAATATGGGAATCGGGCGAGAATCTAGTTTTTGGTCCGTAAAATGCAAAATAACGAGGAATGGCTATGGTGGGGCGGTGAATATAGTTTCTTAGGTCGTATTGGATGGCCCGGAATAATTTTAGGCATTCGGGGTCCAGGGGCGCGGACCCACTCGGAAGTCGTGGGCTATAGCACACGAATATATGGGAATCGGGCGGAATTCTTGTTTTTTCCCCGTATAAAGCATAACAACGAGGAACGGTCATAGCGGGGCGGTGGCTATGGTTCCTTAGGTTGTATTTAATAGCCCGAAAAAATTTTAGGCGATCGGGGTCCGGGGGGCGCGGACCCACTCGGAAGGCGTGGGCTATAGCACACGAATATATGGGAATCGGGCGGAATTCTTGTTTTTCTGCCGTAAAACACAAAACAACAATGAACAGCCACGGCGCGGCATTGACCATGGTTTCTTAGGTCGTATTTGATGGCCTGGAAAATTTTTAGGCAATCCGGTTTCGGGGGACCCAGACCCACTCGGAAGGCGGGGGCTAGAGCACACGAAAATATGGGAATCAGGCGCAATTCTAGTTTTTTGGTCGTAAAAAGCAAAACAACGAGGAACGGCCATGGCGGGGCAGTGACTATGGTTCCTTAGGTCGTATTTGATGACCCAGATAAATTTTAGGCGATCGGGGTCCAGGGGCCCGGACCCACTTGGAAAGCGTGGGCGCACACGAAAATATGGGAATCGGGCGAAATTCTAGTTTTTTGGCCGTAAAATTCAAAACAACGAGGAACGGCCATGGCGGGGCGGTGGCTATGATTCCTTAGGACGTATTTAATGACCCATAATAAGTTTAGGCGATCGGGGTCCGGGGGCCAGGACACACTCGGAAGGCGTGGGCTATAACACGCGAAAATATGGGAATCGGGCGAAATTCTAATTTTTTTATCGTAAAATGCAAAACAACGAGGAACGGTCTTTGCGGGGTGGTGACTATGGTTCCTTAGATCGTATTTGATGGCCCGGAATAATTTTAGGCGATCGGCGTCCGGGGGCCCGGACCCACTCGGAAGGCGTGGGCTATAGCACACGAATATATCAGAATCGGGTGGAATTCTTGTTTTTTGGCCGAAAAATGTAAAACAATGAGGAACGGCCATGGCGGGGCGGTGACTATGGTTCCTTAGGTTGTATTTGATGGCCTGGAAAAAATTTAGGCAATCCGGTTTCGGGGGACCCGCGCCCACTCGGAAAGGGTGGGCTAGAGCACACGAACATATGGGAATCGTGCGGAATTCTAGTTTTATGGTCGTAAGAAGAAAAATAATGAGGAACGGTCATGGCGGGGCGGTGACTATGGTTCCTTAGGTCATATTTGATGGCCAAGATAAATTTTAGGCGATCGGGATCCGGGGGGGCCGGACCCACACGGAAGACAAGGCCGCTCAAAAAAGTATGGTGATCGCGCGGAATTCTAGTTTTTTTCCCATTAAAAGCAAAAACACGAGGAACGGTCATGGACGGGCGGTGACTATGGTTCCAAAGGTCGTATTTGATGGCCCGAAAAAATTTTAGCTGATAGGGGTCCGGGGGCCCGCACCCACTTGGAAGGCGTGGGCTATAGCACACGAAAATGTGGCAATCGGGCAAATTTCTCGTTTTTTGGCCGTATAAAGCAAAACAACGAGGAATGTGCATGGCGGGGTAGTGGCTATGGTACCTTATGTCATATTTGATAGCCCGAAAAAATTTAAGGCGATCAGGGTCCGGGGGGCCCGGACCCACTCAGAAGGCGTAGGCTAGGGCACACGAAAATATGGGAATCGGTCGAAAATCTAGTTTTTTCGTCGTAAAACGCTAAACAACGAGAACAGCCATGGCGGTGCAGTGACTATGATTCCTTAGGACATATTTCCTGGCTCGGAAACTTTTTTGGCGGAAGGGGTCCGGGGGGCTCAGATACACTGGGAAGGCATGGGCTATAACACACGAATATATGGGAATCGGGAGGAATTCTAGTTTTTTTGTCGTAAAACGAAAAACAACAAGGAACGGCCATGGCGGGGCAGTGACTATGGTTCTTTAGGTCGTATTTGATGGCTCGGAAAAACTTTAGGCGATCGGGGTCCAGGGGGCCCGGATCCACTCGGAAGGCGTGGGCTATACCACACGAATATATGGGAATCGGGCGGAATTCTAGTTTATTGGCCGTAAAATGCAAAACAATGAGGAACGGCCATGGCAGGGCGGTGACTATGGTTCCTTAGGTCGTATTTGATGGTCAGGAATAATTTTAGGCGATCGGGGTCCGGGGGCGCGGACCCACTCAGAAGGCGTGGGCTATAGCACACGAAAATATGGGAATCGGGCAAAATTCTAGTTTTTTGGTCGTAAAACACAAAACAACGAGGAATGGCCATGGCAGGGCGGTGACTATGGTTCCTTAGGTTGTATTTGATGGCTCGGAAAAATTTTAGGCGATCGGGGTCCGGGGGCCCGGACACTCCCATATTTTTGTGTGCTCTAGCCTACGCCTTCCGAGTGGTCCCGGGTCCCCCAAAATCGGATTGCCTTAAATTTTTCAAAGCCATCAAATACGACCTAAGGAACCATATTCACCACCCCGCCATGGCCGTTACTCATTGTTTTGCGTTTTACTGCCAAAAAACTAGAATTTTGCCCGATTCCCATATTTTCGTGTGATATAAGCCCACGCCTTCCAAGTGTGTCCGGGACCCCAGACCCCGATCACCTAAAATTATTCGGGGACATAAAATACGAACTAAAGAACCATAATCACCGCCCCGCCAGGGCCGATCCTCGTTGTTTTGCGTTTTACGGCCAAAAAACTAGAATTCCGCGTGATTCCCATATATTCGTGTGCTAGCCCACGTCTTCCGAGTGTGTCCGGGCCCCCCGGACCCCGATCGCCTAAAATTTTTCTGAGCCATCAAATACGACCTAAGAAACCATAGTCACCTCCCCGCCGTGGCCGTTCCTCGTTGTTTTGCATTTTACAGCAAAAAACTAGAATATCGACGAATTCCCATATTTTCGTGTGCAATAGCCTATGCCTTCCGAGTGGGTCCGGGCTCCCGGACCCCGATCGCCTAAAATTAATCGGGGCCATCAAATACGACCTAAGGAACCATAGTCACCGCCCCGCCATGGCCGTTCCTCGTTGTTTTGGATTTTACGGCAAAAAAACTAGAATTCCGCCCGATTTCCATATATTCTTGTGCTATAGCACACGCCTTCCGAGTGCGACCAGGCCCCCTGACCCCAATCGCCTAAACTTTTTACGAGCTATCAAATATGACCTAAGGAACCATATCCACCGCCCCGCCATGACCGTTCTTCGTTGTTTTGCTTTATACCGCCAAAAAACTTGAATTTCGCCCGATTGCCATATGTTCTGTGCTATATCCCACGCCTTCCAAGTGGGACCGGGCCCCCGGACCCCGATCACCTAAAATATTTCCGACCCATCAAATACGACCTAAGGAACCAAAGTCACTGCCCCGCTATGGCCGTTCCTAATTGTTTTGCGTTTTACGAGCAAAAAACTAGAATTTCTCCGGATTCCCATATTTTCGTGTGTTATAGCCCACGCCTTCCGAGTGGGTACGGGCCCCCGGACCCCGATCGCCTGAAATATTTTTGGGCCATCAAATACGACCGAAGGATCCATAGTCACCGCCCCGCCATAACCATTCCTCGTTGTTTTGCTTTTTACGACCAAAAAAATTGAATTTCGTCCAATTCCCATATTTTTGTGTGCTCTAGCCCATGCCTTCCGAGTGGTCCCGGGTCCCCCAAAACCGGATTGCCTTAAATTTTTCAAAGCCATCAAATACGACCTAAGGAACCATATTCACCACCCCGCCATGGCCGTTCCTCATTGTTTTGCGTTTTACTGCCAAAAAACTAGAATTTCGCCCGATTCCCATATTTTCGTGTGCTATAAGCCCATGTCTTCCGAGTGGGTCCGGGCCCCCAGACACCGATCGCCTAAAATTATTCAGGGCCATCAAATACGACCTAAGGAACCATAGTCACCACACCCACCATGGCCGTTCCTCGTTGTTTTGCGTTTTACGGCCAAAAAACTAGAATTCCGCCCGATTCCCATATATTCGTATGCTATAGCCCACGCCTTCCTAGTGTATCTGGGCCCCCCGGACCCCGATTGCCTTAAATATTTTTGGGCCATCAAATACAAACGAAGGATCCATAGTTACCGCCCCGCCATGACCGTTCCTCGTAGTTTTGCTTTTTACGACCAAAAAACTAGAATTCCGCCCGATTTCCATATTTTCGTGTGCTCTAGTCCACGCCTTCCGAGTGGTCCCGGGTCCCCCAAAATCGGATTGCCTTAAATTTTTCAAAGCCATCAAATACGACCTAAGGAACCATATTCACCACCCCGCCATGGCCGTTCCTCATTGTTTTGCGTTTTACTGCCAAAAAACTAGAATTTCGCCCGATTCCCATATTTTCGTGTGCTATAAGCCCACGCATTCCAAGTGGGTCCGGGCCCCCGGACCCCGATCACCTAAAATTATTCGGGGACATCAAATACGACCTAAAGAACCATAGTCACCACACCGCCATGGCCGTTCCTCGTTGTTTTGGATTTTACGGCAAAACAACTAGAATTCCGCCCGATTCCCATATATTCTTGTGTTATAGCCCATGCCTTCCGAGTGGGACCGGGCCCCCCTGACCCCAATCGCCTAAACTTTTTACGAGCTATCAAATATGACCTAAGGAACCATATCCACCGCCCCGCCATGACCGTTCTTCGTTGTTTTGCTTTATACGGCCAAAAAACTTGAATTTCGCCCGATTTCCATATTTTCTGTGCTATATCCCACGCCTTCCAAGTGGGACCGGGCCTCCGGACCCCGATCGCCTAAAATATTTCTGACCCATCAAATACGACCTATGGAACCATAGTCACTGCCCCGCCATGGCCGTTCCTCATTGTTTTGCATTTTATGAGCAAAAAACTAGAATTTCTCCGAATTCCCATATTTTCGTGTGCTATAGCCCACGCCTTCCGAGTGGGTCCGGGCCCCCGGACCCGATCGCCTAAAATTATTCCAAGCCATCAAATACGACCTAATGAACCATAGTCACCACCCCGCCATGGCCGTTCCTCATTGTTTTGCATTTTACGGCCAAAAAACTAGAATTCCGCCCGATTCCCTTATATTTGTATGCTATAGCCCACGCCTTCCGAGTGGATCCGGGTCCCCCGGACAGCGATCGCCTAAAATATTTCCGGGCTATCACATACGACCTAAGAAACCACAGCCACCGCCCCGTCATGACCGTTCTTCATTGTTTTGCTTTATACGGCCAAAAAACTTGAATTTCGCTCGATTGCCATATTTTCATGTCGTATAGCCCAAGCCTTCCAAGTGGTCCGGGCCCCCGGACCCCGATCGCCTAAAATTTTCCGAGCCATCAAATACGACCTAAGGAACCATAGTCGCTGCCCCACCATGGACGTTACTCGTTGTTTTGCGTTTTACAACCAAAAAACTAGAATTTTACCTGATTCCCATATGTCCGTGTGCTATAGCCCACACCGTCCGAGTTGGTCCGGGCCCCCCGAACCCCGATCGCCTGAAATATGTTTGGGCCATCAAATACGACCGAAGGATCCATAGTCACCGCCCTGCCATGACCATTCCTCGTTGTTTTGCTTTTTACGACCAAAAAAATAGAATTCCGTCCGATTCCCATATTTTCGTGTGCTCTAGCCAATGCCTTCCGAGTGGTCCCGGGTCCCCCAAAACCGGATTGCCTTAAATTTTTCAAGGCCATCAAATACGACCTAAGGAACCATATTCACCGCCCCGCCTTGGTCATTCCTCGTTGTTTTGCGTTTTACTGCCAAAAAACTAGAATTTCGCCCGATTCCCATATTTTCGTGTGCTATAAGCCCATGCCTTCCGAGTGGGTCCGGGTCCCCAGACCCCAATCGCCTAAAATTATTCGGGGACATCAAATACGACCTAAAGAACCATAGTCACCGTCCCGCCAGGGCCGATCCTCGTTGTTTTGCGTTTTACGGCCAAAAAACAAGAATTTCGCCCGATTCCCATATATTCGTATGCTATAGCCCATGCCTTCCTAGTGGATCCGGGCCCCCCGGACCCCGATCGCCTGAAATATTTTTGGGCCATCAAATACAAATGAAGGATCCATAGTTACCGCCCCGCCATGATCGTTCCTCGTTGTTTTGCTTTTTACGACCAAAAAACTATAATTCCGCCAGATTCCCATATTTTCGTGTGCTCTAGCCCACGCCTTCCGACTGGTCCCGGGTCCCCCAAAACCCGATTGCCTTAAATTTTTCAAGGCCATCAAATACGACCTAAGGAACCATCTTCACCGCCCCGCCATGGTCGTTCCTCGTTGTTTTGCATTTTACTGCCAAAAAACTAGTATTTCGCCCGATTCCCATATTTTCAAGTGCTATAGCCCATTTCTTCCGTGTGGGTCCGGGCCCCCAGACACCGATCGCCTAAAATTATTCAGGGCCATCAGATACGACCTAAGGAACCATAGTCACCACACCCACCATGTCCGTTCCTCGTTGTTTTGCGTTTTACGGCCAAAAAACTAGAATTCCGCCCGATTCCCATATATTCGTATTCTATAGCCCACGCCTTCCTAGTGGATCTGGGCCCCCCGGACCCCGATTGGCTGAAATATTTTTGGGCCATCAAATACAAACGAAGGATCCATAGTTACCACCCCGCCATGACCGTTCCTCGTTATTTTGCTTTTTACGACCAAAAAACTAGAATTCCGCCCGATTCCCATATTTTCGTGTGCTCTAGCCCACGCCTTCCGAGTGGTCCCGGGTCCCCCAAAATCGGATTGCCTTAAATTTTTTAAAGCCATCAAATATGACTTAAGGAACCATATTCACCACCCCGCCATGGCCGTTCCTCATTGTTTTGCGTTTTACTGCCAAAAAACTAGAATTTCGCCCGATTCCCATATTTTCGTGTGCTATAAGCCCACGCCTTCCAAGTGGGTCCGGGCCCCCGGACCCCGATCGCCTAAAATTATTTGGGGACATCAAATACGACCTAAAGAACCATAGTCACCGCCCTGCCAGGGCCGATCCTCGTTGTTTTGCGTTTTACGGCCAAAAAACTAGAATTCCGCGTGATTACCATATATTCGTGTGCTAGCCCACGTCTTCCGAGTATGTCCGGACCCCCGAACCCCGATCGCCTAAAATTTTTCTGAGCCATCAAATACGACCTAAGAAACCATAGTCACCTCTCCGCCGTGGCCGTTCCTCGTTGTTTTGCATTTTACAGCAAAAAAACTAGAATTTCGACGAATTCCCATATTTTCTTGTGCAATAGCCTATGCCTTCCGAGTGGGTCCGGGCTCCCGGACCCCGATCGCCTAAAATTAATCGGGGCCATCAAATACGACCTAAGGAACCATAGTCACCGCCCCGCCATGGCCGTTCCTCGTTGTTTTGGATTTTACGGCAAAAAAACAAGAATTCCGCCCGATTCCCATATATTCTTGTGCTATAGCCCACGGCTTCTGAGTGGTTTCGGGCCCCCGGACCCGATCGCCTAAAATTATTCCGAGCCATCAAATACGACCTAATGAACCATAGTCACCACCCCGCCATCGCCGTTCCTCGTTGTTTTGCGTTTTACGGCCAAAAAACTAGAATTCCGCCCGATTCCCATATATTCGTATGCAGCCCACGCCTTCCGAGTGGATCCGGGTCCCCTGGACCGCGATCGCCTAAAATATTTCTGGGCTATCACATACGACCTAAGGAACCACAGCCACCGCCCCGCCATGACCGTTCTTCGTTGTTTTGCTTTATACGGCCAAAAAACTTGAATTTCGCTCGATTGCCATATTTTCATGTCGTATAGCCCAAGCCTTCCAAGTGGTCCAGGCCCCCGGACCCCGATCGCCTAAAATTTTCCGAGCCATCAAATACGACCTAAGGAACCATAGTCGCTGCCCCACCATGGACGTTACTCGTTGTTTTGCGTTTTACAACCAAAAAACTAGAATTTTACCTAATTCCCATATGTCTGTGTGCTATAGCCCACACCGTCCGAGTTGGTCCGGGCCCCCCGAACCCCGATCGCCTGAAATATTTTTGGGCCATCAAATACGACCGAAGGATCCACAGTCACCGCCCCGCCATGACCGTTCCTCGTTGTTTTGCTTTTTACGACCAAAAAAATAGAATTCCGTCTGATTCCCATATTTTCGTGTGCTCTAGCCAATGCCTTCCGAGTGGTCCCGGGTCCCCCAAACCCGGATTGCCTTAAATTTTTCAAGGCCATCTAATACGACCTAAGGAACCATATTCACCGCCCCGCCTTGGTTATTCCTCGTTGTTTTGCATTTTACTGCCAAAAAACTAGAATTTCGCCCGATTCCCATATTTTCTTGTGCTATAAGCCCACGCCTTCCGAGTGGGTCCGGGTCCTCGGACCCCGATCGCCTAAAATTATTCGGGGACATCAAATACGACCTAAAGAACCATAGTCACCGTCCTGCCAGGGTCGATCCTCGTTGTTTTGCGTTTTACGGCCAAAAAACTAGAATTCCGCGTGATTACCATATATTCGTGTGCTAGCCCACGTCTTCCGAGTATGTCCGGACCCCCGAACCCCGATCGCCTAAAATTTTTCTGAGCCATCAAATACGACCTAAGAAACCATAGTCACCTCTCCGTCGTGGCCGTTCCTCGTTGTTTTGCATTTTACAGCAAAAAAACTAGAATTTCGACGAATTCCCATATTTTCTTGTGCAATAGCCTATGCCTTCCGAGTGGGTCCGGGCTCCCGGACCCCGATCACCTAAAATTAATCGGGGCCATCAAATACGACCTAAGGAACCATAGTCACCGCCCCGCCATGGCCGTTCCTCGTTGTTTTGGATTTTACGGCAAAAAAACAAGAATTCCGCCCGATTCCCATATATTCTTGTGCTATAGCCCACGGCTTCTGAGTGGTTTCGGGCCCCCGGACCCGATCGCCTAAAATTATTCCGAGCCATCAAATACGACCTAATGAACCATAGTCACCACCCCGCCATCGCCGTTCCTCGTTGTTTTGCGTTTTACGGCCAAAAAACTAGATTTCCGCCCGATTCCCATATATTCGTATGCAGCCCACGCCTTCCGAGTGGATCCGGGTCCCCTGGACCGCGATCGCCTAAAATATTTCTGGGCTATCACATACGACCTAAGGAACCACAGCCACCGCCCCGCCATGACCGTTCTTCGTTGTTTTGCTTTATACGGCCAAAAAACTTGAATTTCGCTCGATTGCCATATTTTCATGTCGTATAGCCCAAGCCTTCCAAGTGGTCCAGGCCCCTGGACCCCGATCGCCTAAAATTTTCCGAGCCATCAAATACGACCTAAGGAACCATAGTCGCTGCCCCACCATGGACGTTACTCGTTGTTTTGCGTTTTACAACCAAAAAACTAGAATTTTACCTGATTCCCATATGTCTGTGTGCTATAGCCCACACCGTCCGAGTTGGTCCGGGCCCCCCGAACCCCGATCGCCTGAAATATTTTTGGGCCATCAAATACGACCGAAGGATCCACAGTCACCGCCCCGCCATGACCGTTCCTCGTTGTTTTGCTTTTTACGACCAAAAAAATAGAATTCCGTCTGATTCCCATATTTTCGTGTGCTCTAGCCAATGCCTTCCGAGTGGTCCCGGGTCCCCCAAACCCGGATTGCCTTAAATTTTTCAAGGCCATCAAATACGACCTAAGGAACCATATTCACCGCCCCGCCTTGGTTATTCCTCGTTGTTTTGCATTTTACTGCCAAAAAACTAGAATTTCGCCCGATTCCCATATTTTCTTGTGCTATAAGCCCACGCCTTCCGAGTGGGTCCGGGTCCTCGGACCCCGATCGCCTAAAATTATTCGGGGACATCAAATACGACCTAAAGAACCATAGTCACCGTCCTGCCAGGGCCGATCCTCGTTGTTTTGCGTTTTACGGCCAAAAAACTAGAATTCTGCGTGATTCCCATATATTCGTGTTCTAGCCCACGTCTTTCGAGTGGGTCCGGGCCCCCCGGACCCCGATCGCCTAAAATATTTCTTAGGCATCAAATACGACCTAAGGAACCATAGTCACCTCTCCACAATGGCCGTTCCTCGTTGTTTTGCATTTTACAGCGAAAAAACTAGAATTTCGACGAATTCCCATATTTTCGTGTGCCTTCCGAGTGGGTCCGGGCTCCCGGACCCCGATCGCCTAAAATTAATCTGGGCCATCAAATACGACCTAAGGAACCAGAGTCAACGCCCCGCCATGGCCCTTCCTCGTTGTTTTGCATTTTACGGCAAAAAAACTAGAATTCCGCCTGATTGCTATATTTTCATGTGCTATAGCCCATGCCTTCCGAGTGGGTCCGGGCCCCCGGACCCCGATAGCCTAAAATTATTCCGGGCCTTCAAATACGACCAAAGGAACCATAGTCACCACCCCTCCATGGCCGTTCCTCGTTTTTTTGCATTTTACGGCCAAAAAACTAGAATTACGCCCCATTCCCATATATTCGTATGCTATAGCCCATGCCTTCCGAGTGGATCCGGGCCCCCCGTACAGCGATTGCCTAAAATATTTCCGGGCTATCACATACGACCTAAGGAACCACAGCCACCGCCCCACCATGACCGTTCTTCGTTGTTTTGCTTTATACGGCCAAAAAACTTGAATTTCGCTCGATTGCCATATTTTCATGTCGTATAGCCCAAGCCTTCCAAGTGGTCCAGGCCCCCGGACCCCGATCGCCTAAAATTTTCCGAGCCATCAAATACGACCTAAGGAACCATAGTCGCTGCCCCACCATGGACGTTACTCGTTGTTTTGCGTTTTACAACCAAAAAACTAGAATTTTACCTAATTCCCATATGTCTGTGTGCTATAGCCCACACCGTCCGAGTTGGTCCGGGCCCCCCGAACCCCGATCGCCTGAAATATTTTTGGGCCATCAAATACGACCGAAGGATCCACAGTCACCGCCCCGCCATGACCGTTCCTCGTTGTTTTGCTTTTTACGACCAAAAAAATAGAATTCCGTCTGATTCCCATATTTTCGTGTGCTCTAGCCAATGCCTTCCGAGTGGTCCCGGGTCCCCCAAACCCGGATTGCCTTAAATTTTTCAAGGCCATCAAATACGACCTAAGGAACCATATTCACCGCCCCGCCTTGGTTATTCCTCGTTGTTTTGCATTTTACTGCCAAAAAACTAGAATTTCGCCCGATTCCCATATTTTCTTGTGCTATAAGCCCACGCCTTCCGAGTGGGTCCGGGTCCTCGGACCCCGATCGCCTAAAATTATTCGGGGACATCAAATACGACCTAAAGAACCATAGTCACCGTCCTGCCAGGGTCGATCCTCGTTGTTTTGCGTTTTACGGCCAAAAAACTAGAATTCCGCGTGATTACCATATATTCGTGTGCTAGCCCACGTCTTCCGAGTATGTCCGGACCCCCGAACCCCGATCGCCTAAAATTTTTCTGAGCCATCAAATATGACCTAAGAAACCATAGTCACCTCTCCGTCGTGGCCGTTCCTCGTTGTTTTGCATTTTACAGCAAAAAAACTAGAATTTCGACGAATTCCCATATTTTCTTGTGCAATAGCCTATGCCTTCCGAGTGGGTCCGGGCTCCCGGACCCCGATCACCTAAAATTAATCGGGGCCATCAAATACGACCTAAGGAACCATAGTCACCGCCCCGCCATGGCCGTTCCTCGTTGTTTTGGATTTTACGGCAAAAAAACAAGAATTCCGCCCGATTCCCATATATTCTTGTGCTATAGCCCACGGCTTCTGAGTGGTTTCGGGCCCCCGGACCCGATCGCCTAAAATTATTCCGAGCCATCAAATACGACCTAATGAACCATAGTCACCACCCCGCCATCGCCGTTCCTCGTTGTTTTGCGTTTTACGGCCAAAAAACTAGATTTCCGCCCGATTCCCATATATTCGTATGCAGCCCACGCCTTCCGAGTGGATCCGGGTCCCCTGGACCGCGATCGCCTAAAATATTTCTGGGCTATCACATACGACCTAAGGAACCACAGCCACCGCCCCGCCATGACCGTTCTTCGTTGTTTTGCTTTATACGGCCAAAAAACTTGAATTTCGCTCGATTGCCATATTTTCATGTCGTATAGCCCAAGCCTTCCAAGTGGTCCAGGCCCCTGGACCCCGATCGCCTAAAATTTTCCGAGCCATCAAATACGACCTAAGGAACCATAGTCGCTGCCCCACCATGGACGTTACTCGTTGTTTTGCGTTTTACAACCAAAAAACTAGAATTTTACCTGATTCCCATATGTCTGTGTGCTATAGCCCACACCGTCCGAGTTGGTCCGGGCCCCCCGAACCCCGATCGCCTGAAATATTTTTGGGCCATCAAATACGACCGAAGGATCCACAGTCACCGCCCCGCCATGACCGTTCCTCGTTGTTTTGCTTTTTACGACCAAAAAAATAGAATTCCGTCTGATTCCCATATTTTCGTGTGCTCTAGCCAATGCCTTCCGAGTGGTCCCGGGTCCCCCAAACCCGGATTGCCTTAAATTTTTCAAGGCCATCAAATACGACCTAAGGAACCATATTCACCGCCCCGCCTTGGTTATTCCTCGTTGTTTTGCATTTTACTGCCAAAAAACTAGAATTTCGCCCGTTTCCCATATTTTCTTGTGCTATAAGCCCACGCCTTCCGAGTGGGTCCGGGTCCTCGGACCCCGATCGCCTAAAATTATTCGGGGACATCAAATACGACCTAAAGAACCATAGTCACCGTCCTGCCAGGGCCGATCCTCGTTGTTTTGCGTTTTACGGCCAAAAAACTAGAATTCTGCGTGATTCCCATATATTCGTGTTCTAGCCCACGTCTTTCGAGTGGGTCCGGGCCCCCCGGACCCCGATCGCCTAAAATATTTCTTAGGCATCAAATACGACCTAAGGAACCATAGTCACCTCTCCACAATGGCCGTTCCTCGTTGTTTTGCATTTTACAGCGAAAAAACTAGAATTTCGACGAATTCCCATATTTTCGTGTGCCTTCCGAGTGGGTCCGGGCTCCCGGACCCCGATCGCCTAAAATTAATCTGGGCCATCAAATACGACCTAAGGAACCAGAGTCAACGCCCCGCCATGGCCCTTCCTCGTTGTTTTGCATTTTACGGCAAAAAAACTAGAATTCCGCCTGATTGCTATATTTTCATGTGCTATAGCCCATGCCTTCCGAGTGGGTCCGGGCCCCCGGACCCCGATAGCCTAAAATTATTCCGGGCCTTCAAATACGACCAAAGGAACCATAGTCACCACCCCTCCATGGCCGTTCCTCGTTTTTTTGCATTTTACGGCCAAAAAACTAGAATTACGCCCCATTCCCATATATTCGTATGCTATAGCCCATGCCTTCCGAGTGGATCCGGGCCCCCCGTACAGCGATTGCCTAAAATATTTCCGGGCTATCACATACGACCTAAGGAACCACAGCCACCGCCCCACCATGACCGTTCTTCGTTGTTTTGCTTTATACGGCCAAAAAACTTCAATTTCGCTCGATTGCCATATTTTCATGTTCTATAGCCCAAGGCTTCCAAGTGGGCCGGGCCCTCGGACCCCGACCGCCTAAAATTTTACCGAGCCATCAAATACGACCTAAGGAACCATAGTCTCTGCCCCACCATAGACGTTCGTCGTTGTTTTGCGTTTTAAGATCAAAAAACTAGAATTTCGCCCGATTCCCATATATTCGTGTGCTAGCCCACGTTCTCCGAGTGGGTCTGAGCCCCCGGACCCCGAACGCCTAAAATTATTCGGGGCCATCAAATACGACCTAAGGAACCATAGTCACCGCCCCGCCATGGCCGTTCCTCGTTGTTTTGCATTTTACGGCCAAAAAACTAGAATTCCTCCCGATTTCCATATATTCGTATGCTATATCCCACGCCTTCCGAGTGGATTCGGGCCCCCCGGACCGCAATCGCCTAAAAATTTTCTGGTCTATCAAATACGACCGAAGGAACCACAGCCACCACCCCGTTATGACCGTTCTTCGTTGTTTTGCTTTATACAGCCAAAAACCTTGAATTTCGCCCGATTGCCATATTTTCGTATGCTAGCCCAAGCCTTCCAAGTGGGTCGGGCCCCCGGACCCCGATCGCCTAAAATTTTCCGAGCCATCAAATACGACCTAAGGAACCATAGTCACTGCCCTGCCATGGCCATTCCTCGTTATTTTGCGTTTTTACTGCCAAAACACTAGAATTCCGCCTGATTCCCATATATTCGTGTGCTATGGCCCACGCCTTCCTAGTGGGTCCGGGTTCCGGGCTATCAAATACGACCTAAGGAACCATAGTCACCGCCCCTCCATGACCGTTCCTTGTTGTTTTGCTTTTTACGAACAAAAAACTAGAATTCCGCCCGATTCCCATATTTTCGTGTGCTCTAGCACATGCCTTACGAGTGGTCACGGGTCCCCCAAAATTGAATTGCCTTAAATTTTTCAAGGCCATCAAATACGACCTATGGAACCATATTCACCGCCCCGCCATGGCCGTTCCTTGTTGTTTTGCATTTTACGGACAAAAAACTTGAATTTCGCCCGATTCCCATATTTTCGTGTGCTTTAGCCCACGCCTTCCAAGTGGGTCCGGCCGATCGCCTAAAAATTTTCCAAGCCATCAAATACGACCTAAGGAACCACAGTCACCGCCCCGCCGAGGCCGTTCCTTGTTGTTTTGCGTTTTACGGCCAAAAAACTAGAATTCTGCCCGATTCCCATATATTCGTATGTTATATCCCACGCCTTCCGAGTGGATCCGGGCCCCCCGGACCCCGATCGCTTAAAATTATTAGGGGCCATCAAATACTACCTAAGGAACCGTAGTCACTGCCCCGCTATGACTGTTCCTCATTGTTTTGCATTTTACGAACAAAAAATTAGAATTCCGCCCGATTCCCATATTTTCGTGTGCTCTTTCACATGCCTTCCGAGTGGTCACGGGTCCCCCAAAATCGAATTGCATTAAATTTTTCAAGGCCATCAAATACGACCTAAGGAACCATATTCACCGCCCCGCCATGGCCGTTCCTTGTTGTTTTGCGTTTTACGGACAAAAAACTAGAATTTCACCTGATTCCCAAATTTTCGTGTGCTATAGCCCACGCCTTCCAAGTGGGTCCGGATCCCCCGGACCCCGATCGCCTAAAATTTTTCCGAGCCATCAAATACGACCTAAGGAACCATAGTCACTGCCCCGCGAGGCCGTTCCTCGTTGTTTTGCGTTTTACGGCCAAAAAACATGAATTCCGCCCGATTCCCATATATTCGTATGTTATAATGGGTCCAGGCTCCCGGACCCCGATCGCCTAAAATTAATCTGGGCCATCAAATACGACCTAAGGAACCAGAGTCAACGCCCCGCCATGGCCCTTCCTCGTTGTTTTGCATTTTACGGCAAAAAAACTAGAATTCCGCCTGATTCCTATATTTTCATGTGCTATAGCCCATGCCTTCCGAGTGGGTCCAGGCCCCCGGACCCTGATAGTCACTGCCCCGCTATGATTGTTCCTCGTTGTTTTGCATTTTACGAACAAAAAATTAGAATTCCCCCCAATTCCCATATTTTCGTGTGCTCTTGCACATGCCTTCCGAGTGGTCACGGGTCCCCCAAAACCGAATTGCCTTAAATTTTTCAAGGCCATCTAATATTAACTAAGGAACCATATTCACCGCCCCGCCATGGCCGTTCCTTGTTGTTTTGCGTTTTACGGACAAAAAACTAGAATTTCGCCTGATTCCCAAATTTCGTGTGTTATAGCCCATGCCTTCCAAGTGGGTCCGGATCCCCCGGACCCCGATCGCCTAAAATTTTTCCGAGCCATCAAATACGACCTAAGGAACCATAGTCACTGCCCCGCGAGGCCGTTCCTCGTTGTTTTGCGTTATACGGCCAAAAAACATGAATTTCGCCCGATTCCCATATATTCGTATGTTATAGCCCACGCCTTCCGAGTGGATCCGGGCCCCCCGGACCCCGATCGCCTAAAATTATTAGGGGCCATCAAATACGACCTAAGGAACCATAGTCACCGCCCCTCCATCGCCGTTCCTCGTTGTTTTGCGTTTTACGGCCAAAAAACTAGAATTCCGCCTGATTCCCAATATTCGTGAGCTATAGCCCACGCCTTCCGAATGGGTCCGAGCACCCTAACCCCGATCGCCTAAAATTATTACGGGCCATCAAATATGACCTAAGGAACCATAGTCACCGCCCCGCCATGGCCGTTCCTCGTTGTTTTGCGTTTTACGGCAAAAAAAATAGAATTCCGCCCAATTCCCATATTTTTGTGTGATATAGCCCACGCCTTCCAAGTGGGTCCGGGCCCTCCCCGGACCCCGATCGCCTAAAATTATTCGGGGCCATCAAATACGACCAAAGGAACCCAAGTCACTGCCCTGCCATGGCCATTCCTCGTTATTTTGCGTTTTTACTGCCAAAACACTAGAATTCCGCCTGATTCCCATATATTCGTGTGCTATGGCCCACGCCTTCCTAGTGGGTCCGGGTTCCGGGCTATCAAATACGACCTAAGGAACCATAGTCACCGCCCCTCCATGACCGTTCCTTGTTGTTTTGCTTTTTACGAACAAAAAACTAGAATTCCGCCCGATTCCCATATTTTCGTGTGCTCTAGCACATGCCTTACGAGTGGTCACGGGTCCCCCAAAATCGAATTGCCTTAAATTTTTAAAGGCCATCAAATACAACCTATGGAACCATATTCACCGCCCCGCCATGGCCGTTCCTTGTTGTTTTGCATTTTACGGACAAAAAACTAGAATTTCGTCCAATTCCCATATTTTCGTGTGCTTTAGCCCACGCCTTCAGAGTGGGTCCGGCCGATCTCCTAAAATTTTTCCGAGCCATCAAATACGACCTAAGGAACCACAGTCACCGCCCCACCGAGGCCGTTCCTCGTTGTTTTGCATTTTACGGCCAAAAAACTAGAATTCCGCCCGATTCTCATATATTCGTATGTTATAGCCCACGCCTTCCGAGTGGATCCGGGCCCCCCGGACCACGATCGCTTAAAATTATTAGGGGCAATCAAATACTACCTAAGGAACCATAGTCACTGCCCCGCTATGACTGTTCCTCGTTGTTTTGCATTTTACGAACAAAAAACTAGTATTCTGCCCGATTCCCATATTTTCGTGTGCTCTTGCACATGCCTTCCGAGTGGTCACGGGTCTCCCAAAACCGAATTGCCTTAAATTATTCAAGGACATCAAATACGACCTAAGGAACCATATTCACCGCCCTGCCATGGCCGTTCCTTGTTGTTTTGCGTTTTACGGACAAAAACCTAGAATTTCGCCTGATTCCCAAATTTTCGTGTGCTATAGCCCACGCCTTCCAAGTGGGTCCGGATCCGATGGACCCCGATCGCCTAAAATTTTTCCGAGCCATCAAATATGACCTAAGGAACCATAGTCACTGCCCCGGGAGGCCGTTCCTTGTTGTTTTGCGTTTTACGGCCAAAAAACTTGAATTCCGCCCGATTCCCATATATTCGTATGCTATAGCCCACGCCTTCCGAGTGGATCCGGGCCCCCCGGACCCCGATCGCCTAAAATTATTAGGGGCCATCAAATACGACCTAAGGAACCATAGTCACCGCCCCTCCATCACCGTTCCTCGTTGTTTTGCGTTTTACGGCCAAAAAACTAGAATTCTGCCTGATTCCCAATATTCGTGAGCTATAGCCCACGCCTTCCGAATGGGTCCGAGCACCCTAACCCCGATCGCCTAAAATTATTACGGGCCATCAAATATGACCTAAGGAACCATAGTCACCGCCCCGCCATGGCCGTTCCTCGTTGTTTTGCGTTTTACGGCAAAAAAAATAGAATTCCGCCCAATTCCCATATTTTCGTGTGATATAGCCCACGCCTTCCAAGTGGGTCCGGGCCCCCGGACCCTGATCGCCTAAAATTATTCGGGGCCATCAAATACGACCAAAGGAACCCTAGTCACTGCCCTGCCATGGCCATTCCTCGTTATTTTGCGTTTTACTGCCAAAACACTAGAATTCCGCCTGATTCCCATATATTCGTGTGCTATGGCCCACGCCTTCCTAGTGGGTCCGGGTTCCGGGCTATCAAATACGACCTAAGGAACCATAGTCACCGCCCCTCCATGACCGTTCCTCGTTGTTTTGCTTTTTACGAACAAAAAACTAGAATTCCGCCCGATTCCCATATTTTCGTGTGCTCTAGCGCATGCCTTACGAGTGGTCACGGGTCCCCAAAATTGAATTGCCTTAAATTTTTCAAGGCCATCAAATACGACCTATGGAACCATATTCACCATCTCGCCATGGCCGTTCCTTGTTGTTTTGCATTTTATGGACAAAAAACTAGAATTTCGCCCGATTCCCATATTTTCGTGTGCTTTAGCCCACGCCTTCCAAGTGGGTCCGGCCGATCGCCTAAAAATTTTCCGAGCCATCAAATACGACCTAAGGAACCACAGTCACCGCCCCGCCGAGGCCGTTCCTCGTTGTTTTGCGTTTTACGGCCAAAAAACTAGCTCCGGCCACAACTTCATAGTCCATGTTACACCCTATATTTTCGTATGTAAAAATGCGTCGTAAGCAAACTAATGTAGGACAAAAAAATGAGATAATATTTAAAAGTATATAAAGTAAGTTAATCATGTTACCTCTGAGGTTACAAATATTGAAGATCATGAACAACAAGTACAAAGAGGGTTGGACAGTTCAGAAGCTAAAGCAATTAAATAAAACAATGTTTCATCGAAAGTCGACAAGTTGGGAATGTTATAACATGTACCTTTGGGGTGAGACTAGGGTGATTAACATGATAAAGAGATTATGTTATGATTTATATTAGTCGTATTACATCCGTGTGTTATGTTTTTAAGTCAAGCGAGTTGTGGAACAAAAGTCGATGAAAGTCATCACAAGTTACATTCATAAGTTTTACTGAAACTTTGGGTCAAATGTAACTGCAATTTTCTCCCAATATACTTAGAGTTATGGTGTGTTCCACACATCAAATTAAAGATCTATGAGTCTATTTTCCAACGCATTAAACCATTTGTCAATACGACATCGGAGTAGAGAGATATGTGCATTTTTGCGATACTGCGCAAGCTGCTAGGTGACAAGTAGGTGTGTCACCTACTTGCTTAAATGAAAGCCCAAAAATGGGCCATTTCGGGTCGTCCAAAGAGGCCTTTTAAGGGCCTATTTTCTTCATATATTAGACTTAAAATAGAGCATAATAACCAGACATAAGCTCTGCAAAGAATCCTCCCAAAAATTTCCCACAAACCCTAATTGATTTTCTCTCCCTTTCAAGTTCCAATTGGAGGTAAAACTTAGAGTTTGAAGAACCAAGATAGGAGCTGAGTTATCCAACAAATAAGGTGAGTTTACTGCTCTCTTTCATCCATTTTTTCTTCTGTAAATTCATGGTAAGTCGTTCTATACTTGTAAGAACTCACGGGATGGTGATCGGAAGCCGTGAGTTCGAGTTATTCACTTGTAGCGGACTGTTTTGTGGACTGTTTTGTGTTGCTGTTGGGCTGCGTGTTTTATTACTATTTTGTGGAGTTTTGGAGGAGGAAGGGGGTTTATAAACACCATATAAATGTAGGGTGGTTGGCTGGTCGTTCGTCATAACATTTTCGGGTCGTTTGACACTACTACGGTGGTCGTTTTGTGTACGAAGAGATTGGGGTGTGTTGGGCTGTTTTGTAGTATTTGATGGTGTATATAGGGCTGGAAAATGATGTATATATGTTGTTATTGTTCTGTCCTTGTATTGTTGGTGTTATCTTGAAGTTGGAGGAAGGGCATATTATAGGGGAGATGCTGCCCGTTTTAATACAAAATAGGTTTGTCGTTCGTTGTGCGATAGTTGTACCTTTCGTAACTTAACGATAGTATTATTATCATTCTTGTAGATTAAGGTGCGAAGAGGTGAGTTCAACTTGGTGATTGAAAAGATTGTGATAAGGTATGTTAAGGCTAAGCCTTCCTTCATTTTGGCATGATCTCGTAGCTACATGTGTTAGTAATGAGACAAAAAGAGAAGTTCATATTCATGAATTTATTCACACTATTCTAGTCTCATAAGTTACAATATTATTCCTTATCGAGACTCTATATTCAATTTTAGTATTGTCTTCTTCCAGTCAAGAGAGCAGCAAGCCTATATATACAGTATTACAGTATTTTCATTACCATCGAGCTATAATCGATGGGCAGGCCCCTATTGGGCAACCTCTGATCAGATAGAAAGTTATATACCGAGCCTACTGTGGCCGAGCGCCTATGAGCGAGCCCAGCATGGTCGAGATACATAGCCTAGTATGGCTGAGCGCCTATAAGCGAGCCTACTATGGCAGAGCAGTTATATATACCGAGCCTTATAAGGCCGTACAATTATTTTACTTACTATATTGAAGGAGTTGAGTCAGTATCAGCAGGTAAGTATATCTCCAGATCATCTTTGACTCCCAGTTAATTTCAGTTATCATATTATCAGTTCAGTTTCAGATTTCAGTTATTTTATTGCCTTACATACTCGGTACATTATTTCGTACTGACGTCCCTTTTTTGGGGGCGCTGCATTTCATGCGTGCAGGTTCAGACAGACAGACGGGTAGACCTCCTCAGTAGGTGTTTTCCGAGTTCCGCCTGATCGGTAAGCTCCACGTCTTTCGGAGTTGCCAGGACTAGAGTTTTGTGTACATCTTATGTATATCTGTATATATGTTATGGGTAGGTCGGGGCCCTGTTCCGATCACAGTACATCTATCAGTAGAGGCTTGTAGGCATATCCTGTTGGTTAGTGCAGTATGTTGGGTTTGTATAAATTGGTGGTTTGTCAGCTGTAGTAGCTATGACGGCCTTGTCGGCCTAGCTTTATATTGATATTTAGTTAGTGCTAGTTTCCATTCAGTTTTATATTTTGCTTCGCAAATTGTCTTGCAAGGTGGCCCCATGGCCAAAGTATGACATTATGTGTTCAGAGTCCCTTAGTCGCAATTTGGTACGCCAGGTTAGGTGAGGCACGGGGTGCTTGTCTCGCTCCTAGGTTCGGGGCGTGACAAACTTGGTATCAGAGCAGTTCTGTCCTAGGGAGTCTACAAGCCGTGTCTAGTAGGGTCTTGTTTATAGATGTGTTGTGCACCACATTATATAAGCAAGGAACTACAGGGCATTTAGGAGTTGGTTACACTTCTTTGAAATCTAAATCGTGCTATAGAACTGAGTTATAGGAAATTTGAATTAAACTTATGTGTTGGTGTTTGCATGCACAGATGACGGTGACTAGGAAGACTACGGCTAGCCAGAGGAGAGATACAGTAGTAGGTGAGGGGACCAACAGGGTACCCCCAGTAGATGGGGCCCAGTCTGAGGCTCAAGGGGAGACCCCTACTCAGCCATTACCGGCTCCTCCACCAACTACGGAGATTCCTAGGGAAACCGCACATCTAGTTCCCCCTCCACTTCCATCAGATCAGGACTTAAGGAGTGCGGTGCATTTGTTGACACAGTTGGTAGCTACCCAGCAACATGCTAGGGCATCAGCTAGTGCAGGAACTTCTGAGGGGTCTGGGAGTTCAAGGGTCCGAGAGTTTATTGCTTTGAGTCCCCCAGAGTTCACGGGGACAGATCAGAGGGAGGACCCGCAGGATTTCATAGATCAGCTTCACAGGATCTTTCGTGTTATGCATGCCACGGAGAAAGAGGCAGTTGAGCTAGCAGCTTTTCAACTCCGAGATATAGCCATCCTTTGGTATGAGGGATGGGAGAGGTCCAGGGGACGTGATACACCTCCAGCTATTTGGGAGAATTTTTCAGATGCTTTCCTTGACCAGTACTTACCGCGAGAGATCCGACAGGCTCGAGTCGATCAGTTTCTAGCCCTCAAGCAGGGTAATATGAGTGTTCGAGAGTATAGTCTCCGTTTTGACTCATTGGCCAGATATGCACCATCCATAGTTTCTACTATGCGGGACAGGATTCACAGGTTTATAGCAGGGTTAGCCCCAGAGTTAACCGAGGCATGTGCCACCGCTGCATTGCAGGATAGTATGGATATCTCCCGGATTCAGGCATTCGCCCAGAATATAGAAAGGGGTAGGCGTCGGCAGCAGGGTACAGAGAGGGCTGAGCAAGGGCAACGTAAGAGGATGAGATTTCCCAGGTCTCAGGAGCAATCTCAGGGTAGTTATAGGACCCAGTACTTCGGACGGCCACCTAGGCCTCCGCCACCTCAGTTACAGGGTTACGGGTATGACCGCTATACTCAGTCAGGACCAGGTGAGAGCTCACGGGCGTCGGGTTTGCAGCGACAACGAGGTTCTGCGCAGACATGGTCATTTCCTCCGCGGTGTGACATCTGTGGTAGAGGACACTTGGGTCAATGCCGAGCAGGTTCTGATGCTTGTTATACATGTGGGCGTCCGGGGCATATGATGCGAGATTGCCCAAATAGAGATTCTGGGGGAATGGCACAACCAGCGAGTTCAACAACAGGATCGTCTATGTCCGTGCATCCTTCAAGGCGTGAGTCTCAGTCTTCGGCTGGTAGAGGTCGAGGCAGAGGTAGAGGTTCCAGTTCAAGTGGTAATCAGAACCGTATCTATGCTTTAGCGGGTCGACAGGACCAGGAGTCTTCACCAGACGTTGTGACAGGTATATTAACCATTTTCTCTCACGATGCTTATGCTTTGATAGACCCAGGATCTACTTTATCGTATATTACCCCATTTGTCGCGAGGAAGTTTGGTATAGTGCCTGAAATACTAAGTGATCCTTTTGCGGTATCTACACCGGTCGGAGAATCGATTATTGCTAGACGGGTTTACCGAGGTTGTACGGTGACAATTTGTAGTCGTCAGACCTCAGCTGACCTAGTTGAGCTAGAGATGATGGACTTTGATGCTATCATGGGCATGGACTGGTTGGCAGCTTGCTATGCCACAGTTGATTGCCGAGCAAAGGTAGCCAAATTTCATTTTCCGGGTGAGCCAGTCCTTGAATGGGTAGGTAATACACCAACACCCAGAGGTAGGTTTATTTCCTATCTGAAGGCGAGGAAAATGATCGCAAAAGGGTGCATTTATCATATTGTGCGAGTTAGAGATGCAGATGCTGAGATACCTACACTTCAGTCTATTCCCATAGTCAAAGAGTATGCAGATGTGTTTCCAGATGAGCTTCCAGGTATTCCTCCAGAGCGAGAGATTGATTTTAGCATCGATTTGCTTCCAGGAACTCAACCAATATCCGTCCCTCCGTATAGAATGGCACCTGCCGAATTGAAGGAGTTGAAGGAGCAGTTAAAAGATTTGCTGGAGAAAGGTTACATTAGGCCCAGTACCTCACCTTGGGGTGCACCGGTACTATTTGTGCGGAAGAAAGACGGCTCGCTGAGGATGTGTATCGATTATAGGCAGTTGAACAAGGTAACTATTAAGAATAAGTATCCACTTCCAAGGATCGATGACTTGTTTGATCAGTTGCAGGGAGCTAGATGCTTTTCCAAGATTGATTTGAGGTCGGGGTACCACCAGGTCAGAGTTCGGGAAAAAGATATTCCGAAGACAGCCTTCAGGACCCGATATGGCCACTTCGAGTTCCTTGTCATGTCCTTCGGGTTGACTAATGCACCCGCTGTATTTATGGACTTGATGAATAGCCTATTCCGGCCATTTTTAGATCTGTTCGTGATAGTATTTATTGATGATATTCTGGTTTATTCCCGTTCAGAGGATGAGCATGCGGACCACCTGCGAGCGGTACTCCAAACCCTCCGTGATCGTAAGTTGTATGCTAAGTTTTCTAAATGTGAGTTCTGGTTGAAGTCTGTAGCATTCTTGGGGCATATTGTATCAGATGAAGGGATAAAGGTGGACACTCAGAAGATTGAGGCCGTGAAATCTTGGCCTAGACCTACCACTCCGACAGAGGTTCGTAGCTTTCTAGGCTTAGCAGGATACTATCGGAGGTTCGTAGAGGGTTTTTCTTCCCTTTCGGCACCATTGACGAAGTTGACACAGAAAGAAACTAAGTTTCAATGGACAGAGGCTTGTGAGCGGAGTTTCCAAGAGCTTAAGAACAAGTTGACCTCAGCTCCAGTTCTAACACTTCCAGAGGGTCTAGAGGGTTATGCCGTGTATTGTGATGCATCAGGTGTCGGGTTAGGATGTGTCCTGATGCAACATGGGAAGGTAATTGCATATGCTTCAAGGCAGTTGAGGAAGCACGAGAGGAATTATCCGACCCACGACCTCGAGTTAGCTGCGGTTGTCCATGCACTTAAGATATGGCGGCATTATTTATATGGTGTTCATGTTGATATATTTACTGATCATAAAAGCCTACAATATATTTTCAAGCAGAAAGAGTTGAATTTGCGACAGAGGCGATGGCTTGAGTTATTGAAAGATTACGATGTTAACATTCTCTACCATCCAGGGAAAGCTAATGTTGTAGCAGATGCCTTAAGTCGTCGATCTATGGGTAGCTTAGCACATGTAGAGCCCGAGAAAAGACAATTAGCTAGAGATATTCATCAATTGGCTTCGTTGGGGGTTCGGTTAGTAGATTCTGAGGATGGTGGAGTTGTAATCCAAAACACTGCAAAATCATCCCTCATAGCTGAAGTCAAGGAAAGGCAGTACGAGGACCCAGAGTTGGTCGAGTTGAGAGAGCGAGTTCCGCAGTAGAAGAAGCCATTGTTAGAGCTCAAGGGAGATGGGGTTCTCAGATACAAGGGTCGTTTGTGTGTTCCAGATGTAGCAGGGCTACGAGACAGGATTATGTCAGAGGCAAATTGCTGCTATTTATAAAGATTGGCCATGTGTGGCATGCATAGTATGTTTCTGGCTACGTGCAGGTTGGTTTTAACCTAGTGTACGAAGGATACTCTGGAAAAAGTTTCCAAAGTCTCCAAGAGTAAACATTCGAGGACGAATGTTCCCAAGGGGGAGTGATGTTACACCCTATATTTTCGTATGTAAAAATGCGTCGTAAGCAAACTAATGTAGGACAAAAAAATGAGATAATATTTAAAAGTATATAAAGTAAGTTAATCATGTTACCTCTGAGGTTACAAATATTGAAGATCATGAACAACAAGTACAAAGAGGGTTGGACAGTTCAGAAGCTAAAGCAATTAAATAAAATAATGTTTCATCGAAAGTCGACAAGTTGGGAATGTTATAACATGTACCTTTGGGGTGAGACTAGGGTGATTAACATGATAAAGAGATTATGTTATGATTTATATTAGTCGTATTACATCCGTGTGTTATGTTTTTAAGTCAAGCGAGTTGTGGAACAAAAGTCGATGAAAGTCATCACAAGTTACATTCATAAGTTTTACTGAAACTTTGGGTCAAATGTAACTGCAATTTTCTCCCAATATACTTAGAGTTATGGTGTGTTCCACACATCAAATTAAAGATCTATGAGTCTATTTTCCAACGCATTAAACCATTTGTCAATACGACATCGGAGTAGAGAGATATGTGCATTTTTGCGATACTGCGCAAGCTGCTAGGTGACAAGTAGGTGTGTCACCTACTTGCTTAAATGAAAGCCCAAAAATGGGCCATTTCGGGTCGTCCAAAGAGGCCTTTTAAGGGCCTATTTTCTTCATATATTAGACTTAAAATAGAGCATAATAACCAGACATAAGCTCTGCAAAGAATCCTCCCAAAAATTTCCCACAAACCCTAATTGATTTTCTCTCCCTTTCAAGTTCCAATTGGAGGTAAAACTTAGAGTTTGAAGAACCAAGATAGGAGCTGAGTTATCCAACAAATAAGGTGAGTTTACTGCTCTCTTTCATCCATTTTTTCTTCTGTAAATTCATGGTAAGTCGTTCTATACTTGTAAGAACTCATGGGATGGTGATCGGAAGCCGTGAGTTCGAGTTATTCACTTGTAGCGGACTGTTTTGTGGACTGTTTTGTGTTGCTGTTGGGCTGCGTGTTTTATTACTATTTTGTGGAGTTTTGGAGGAGGAAGGGGGTTTATAAACACCATATAAATGTAGGGTGGTTGGCTGGTCGTTCGTCATAACATTTTCGGGTCGTTTGACACTACTACGGTGGTCGTTTTGTGTACGAAGAGATTGGGGTGTGTTGGGCTGTTTTGTAGTATTTGATGGTGTATATAGGGCTGGAAAATGATGTATATATGTTGTTATTGTTCTGTCTTTGTATTGTTGGTGTTATCTTGAAGTTGGAGGAAGGGCATATTATAGGGGAGATGCTGCCCGTTTTAATACAAAATAGGTTTGTCGTTCGTTGTGCGATAGTTGTACCTTTCGTAACTTAACGATAGTATTATTATCATTCTTGTAGATTAAGGTGCGAAGAGGTGAGTTCAACTTGGTGATTGAAAAGATTGTGATAAGGTATGTTAAGGCTAAGCCTTCCTTCATTTTGGCATGATCTCGTAGCTACATGTGTTAGTAATGAGACAAAAAGAGAAGTTCATATTCATGAATTTATTCACACTATTCTAGTCTCATAAGTTACAATATTATTCCTTATCGAGACTCTATATTCAATTTTAGTATTGTCTTCTTCCAGTCAAGAGAGCAGCAAGCCTATATATACAGTATTACAGTATTTTCATTACCATCGAGCTATAATCGATGGGCAGGCCCCTATTGGGCAACCTCTGATCAGATGGAAAGTTATATACCGAGCCTACTGTGGCCGAGCGCCTATGAGCGAGCCCAGCATGGTCGAGATACATAGCCTAGTATGGCCGAGCGCCTATAAGCGAGCCTACTATGGCAGAGCAGTTATATATACCGAGCCTTATAAGGCCGTACAATTATTTTACTTACTATATTGAAGGAGTTGAGTCAGTATCAGCAGGTAAGTATATCTCCAGATCATCTTTGACTCCCAGTTAATTTCAGTTATCATATTATCAGTTCAGTTTCAGATTTCAGTTATTTTATTGCCTTACATACTCGGTACATTATTTCGTACTGACGTCCCTTTTTTGGGGCGCTGCATTTCATGCGTGCAGGTTCAGACAGACAGACGGGTAGACCTCCTCAGTAGGTGTTTTCCGAGTTCCGCCTGATCGGTAAGCTCCACGTCTTTCGGAGTTGCCAGGACTAGAGTTTTGTGTACATCTTATGTATATCTGTATATATGTTATGGGTAGGTCGGGGCCCTGTTCCGATCACAGTACATCTATCAGTAGAGGCTTGTAGGCATATCCTGTTGGTTAGTGCAGTATGTTGGGTTTGTATAAATTGGTGGTTTGTCAGCTGTAGTAGCTATGACGGCCTTGTCGGCCTAGCTTTATATTGATATTTAGTTAGTGCTAGTTTCCATTCAGTTTTATATTTTGCTTCGCAAATTGTCTTGCAAGGTGGCCCCATGGCCAAAGTATGACATTATGTGTTCAGAGTCCTTTAGTCGCAATTTGGTACGCCAGGTTAGGTGAGGCACGGGGTGCTTGTCTCGCTCCTAGGTTCGGGGCATGACAGTTATAGCCCACGCCTTCCGAGTGGATCCGGGCCCCCCGGACCCCGATCGCTTAAAATTATTAGGGGCCATCAAATACGACCTTTGGAACCATATTCACCGCCCCGCTATGACTGTTCCTCGTTGTTTTGCATTTTACGAACAAAAAATTAGAATTCCGCCCGATTCCCATATTTTCGTGTGCTCTTGCACATGCCTTCCGAGTGGTCACGGGTCCCCCAAAATAGAATTGCCATAAAATTTTTCCGAGCCATCAAATACGACCTAAGGAACCATAGTCACTGCCCCGCGAGGCCGTTCCTCGTTGTTTTGCGTTTTACGGCCAAAAAACTTGAATTCCGCCCGATTCCCATATATTCGTATGCTATAGCCCACGCCTTCCGAGTGTATCCGGGCCCCCCGGACACCGATCGCCTAAAATTATTAGGGGCCATCAAATACGACATAAGGAACCATAGTCACCGCCCCTCCATCGCCGTTCCTCGTTGTTTTGCGTTTTACGGCCAAAAAACTAGAATTCCGCCTGATTCCCAATATTCGTGAGCTATAACCCACGCCTTCCGAATGGGTCCGAGCACCCTAACCCAGATCGCCTAAAATTATTAGGGGCCATCAAATATGACCTAAGGAACCATAGTCACCGCCCCGCCATGGCCGTTCCTCGTTGTTTTGCGTTATACGGCAAAACAAATAGAATTCCGCCCAATTCCCATATTTTCGTGTGATATAGCCCACGCCTTCCAAGTGGGTCCGGGCCCCCGGACCCCGATCACCTAAAATTATTCGGGGCCATCAAATACGACCAGAGGAACCCTAGTCACTGCCCTGCCATGGCCATTCCTCGTTATTTTGCGTTTTACTGCCAAAACACTAGAATTCCGCCTGATTCCCATATATTCGTGTGCTATGGCCCACGCCTTCCTAGTGGGTCTGGGTTCCGGGCTATCAAATACGACCTAAGGAACCATAGTCACCGCCCCTCCATGACCGTTCCTCGTTGTTATGCTTTTTACGAACAAAAAACTAGAATTCCGCCCGATTCCCATATTTTCGTGTACTCTAGCACATGCCTTACGAGTGGTCACGGGTCCCCCAAAATCGAATTGCCTTAAATTTTTCAAGGCCATCAAATACGACCTATGGAACCATATTCACCGCCCCGCCATGGCCGTTCCTTGTTGTTTTGCATTTTACGAACAAAAAACTAGAATTTCGCCCGATTCCCATATTTTTGTGTGCTTTAGCCCACGCCTTCCAAGTGGGTCCGGCCGATCGCCTAAAATTTTTCCGAGCCATCAAATACGACCTAAGGAACCACAGTCACCGCCCCGCCGAGGCCGTTCCTCGTTGGTTTGCGTTTTATGGCCAAAAAACTAGAATTTCGCCCGATTCCCATCTATTCGTATGTTATAGCCCACACCTTCCGAGTGGATCCGGGCT